>NC_068437.1:11621683-11872299 GCF_023373465.1 Oncorhynchus keta | reverse complement strand
CACCGTGGTATGAGTTTGACACCCCTGGACAATATTCATCTGACCATACTCTCTTTAGGCTATCTAAAATACATGTCTATGGTCTGCCTCAACTGACTGATTGCGTGTGGGTATTCAACTTGTTAATTTTGCTAGCTACCTGTACACATGTGCACATAAGATAAAGATTGTGGTTGTACTACCGTATGGATTGTACTGTATTAGCTAAATGTCAGTGAATGGTATTGGTCACCTGAGGTAGAGTAACTCATGATAAACTGTGGACCACACTATCTACCAGGAGAGTTTTCATCTATATTTTTCATAATCGTCTATTTACATCCACAAACTGACACTAAGACCGCACCCAACCAGCTGTATAAGGCCAAAAGCAAACAAGAAAATGCTCATCCAGAAGCAGCGCTCCCAGTGGCCGGGGACGTTAATGCAGGCAAACTGAAATCTGTTTCACCTCCTTTTTACCAGCATGTCACGTGTGCAACCACAGGGGGGAAAAAGTCTAGACCACCTTTACTCTACACACAGAGCTTCTACCCCCAAGCCATGCTGACTACTGAAGAATTAATTAAATGGCCACCCAGATTATTTACATTGACAACCCCGCCCCCCCGCTACTCGCTGTTTATTATCTATACCCCTACCTACATGTACAAATTACTTCGACTAGCCTGTACCCCGTATATAACCTCATCATTGTTCTTTGGTGTTGTTATTATTATTATTTTTTTATTTATTTATTCAGTAAGTATTTTTTTAATGCATTGTTGGTTAAGGGCTCGTAAGTAAGCATTTTTCCCGGAAAGTTCTACACCTGTTGTATTCGGCACATGTGACAAAAAGAATTGGACTTGATTTGAATGGAATGTGTCCCAAATGGCATCCTATTTCCCTATAGTGCTCTACTTTTTACATGATCCCTATGGGCCCTGGTCAAAAGTAATACACTCTTTCGGGAATGGGGTACCATTTAGGAAACAAGACAGACTTTTGCATGTGTGCGTGTGCAGTGGATCAGAGTGGATCATCCCTGCCTACAGTATGATCTGTTCTATCTATGTCTCTTTGTCAGGGTGCCCTTGTTGAGTATTAAGATCTGCTCGCTAATACACATCCAACAGGTCACCTTGCATTCGGTGAGGTCTGCATTATGAGACAATAGGAGTATTTTCTAAACATTCTCGGATACAGTTAGCCAAATACATTTAAACTCAGTTTTTCACAATTCCTGACATTTAATCCAAGTACAAATTCCATGTTTTAGGTCAGTTAGGATCACCACTTTATTTTAAGAATGTGAAATGTCAGAATAATAGTAGAGAGAAGGTTGCTTCAAGGTTGAAGCAAGGTTGGGATGATGTTCTTCGGCTTGCAAGCCTCCCCTTTTTCCTCCAAACATAACGATGGTCGATATGGCCAAACAGTTCTATTTTTGCTTCATCAGGCCAGAGGACATTTCTCCAAAAAGTACGATCTTTGTCCCCATTTTCAGGTGCAAACCGGAGTCTAGCTTTTTTAATGGTGGTTTTGGAGCAGTGGCTTCTTCCTTGCTGAGCGGCATTTCAGGTTCAAATCAAATCAAATAAAAAAATCAAATCAATTTCAGGTTATGTCAATAGGACTCGTTTTACAGTGGATATGGATCCTTTTGTACCTGTTTCCTCCAGCATCTTCGCAAGGTCCTTTGCTGTTGTTCTGGGATTGATTTGCACTTTTCGCACCAAAGTACGTTTATCTCTAGGAGACAGAACGCATCTCCTTCCTGAGCGGTATGATGGCTGTGTGGTCCCATGGTGTTTATACTTGCGTACTATTGTTTGTACAGATGAAGGTGGTACCTTCAGGCGTTTGGAAATTGCTCCCAAGGATGAACCAGGCTCGTGGAGGTCTACAATTTTCTTTCTGAGGTCAAGGCTGATTTCTTTTGATTTTCCCATGATGTCAAGCAAAGAGGCACTGAGTTTTAAGGTAGGCTTTGAAATACATCCACAGGTACACCTCCAATTGACTCAAATTATGTCAATTAGCCTATCAGAAGCTTCTAAAGCCATGACATAATTTTCTGGAATTTTCCAAGCTGTTTAATTAAAGACACAGTCAACTTAGTGTATGTAAACTTCTGACCCACTGGAATTGTGATACAGTGTGGTATATGTGAAATAATCTGTCTGTAAACAATTGTTGGAAAAATGACTTGTGTCATGCACAAAGTAGATGTCCTAACCGACTTGTCAAAACTATAGTTTGTTAATAAGAAATGTGTGGAGTGGTTGAAAAAACGAGTTTTAATGACTCCAACCTAAGTGTATGTAAACTTCCGATTTCAACTGTGCATATAATGTGTGTGTGTGTGTGTGTGTTCCTGCGTGCCTGCGTATGTGCATGTGTGCAAGTGTGTGTTTGTGTGTTCCTGCGTGCGCATGCGTGTCCTCCTCCTCTTACCAGTTATTGATGGGTACCAGACGCGGCCATGTTGAGTGTCGGCCTGGCGCCTGATCCCAGGCCTTATATATGGAAACTGTTGGAAGCGTTAGTTACATCAGTACGTCATTCCACACTTTTCCACTCTCACCCACTAACACACCCACACCCACACGCATACACTCAAACGGAAGCAACTTGGCCAACACTCGCACACATTGTTAGGAGCGTTACGTCAGCAACAGCATTCCGCACTTTTCCATTGGCCGGCCAGAGTGAGCGATTCCAAAAGGATTTCATCTCCACTTTTTATTTCCATTGAAAGCGATTTGTCCTTATATAACCGTAACTCTGGAGGCCTACTTTCTCCCAATCGCCGCCCTCTTTCTCTCCTGCTTCGCTCGCGCCCTCTCACACTCTGTTTGTTTGTCTTGTTCTCTTAATTCTCTCATCCTCTCCTTGTTTTTCCATTTTCTCTGGTTCTATCACTCGCTCCCTTTCCCTTTAGAAAACCAAATGCGGACTAGGCAGCCCCAAGTATCATTTGTGTGAGCCTGAGACTTCCAAACTGTGTGTCACATTCATTTATATACATATATCTATACGAGCGTCACACATACAAAACACTGTTTCAAATCATTTTCATGACATAGTAATATATGCAATTTTGTTGACAACTTTTTTTTCCAAAAGGGACTTAGCTAAAGTCATGCGTACATACATTATATGTACAGGCGGTCCGAGGAATCGAACCCACAACCCTGGCATTGCAAGCGCCATGCTTTTCCAACTGAGCTACAGAGGACCATGCAGATGTTCAGTAAAGCCATCAACGGCTGGATGAATACAGTTGCTCTGTGACCTGCAGTTAGAATGGAGCCGCTGGCTCACTGCCGGGACACTGTCCTGCAAAGCTTATTGGTAATCCATCCTAATGCAGTTAGTGTTGCCATGGTCACCTGTGTATTACATTGCGCTACCTACGGGGAGCGAGAGGGGGACGGTAAGACTGCATAACAGTAGAAAAGGATTCAAAACAAAGGATGCAACGGAGGTCTTGCGTGAGGCTGATGTTGACAGTGCAATATGTCTCAATCTCAATGAAAGATGGCAATGTTTGTTTATATTCGTTGTCATAATCAGGGATCCGTTCATCGTGAAGTTCATTTCGATTTTGTCCGATTTCTTCATTTCATAAATAATTCCGTTTTGATCTGATTAAATGGGTGTAAACAAGGAGCTGGGTTTGCCAGATTGATAGACGTCTGTTTACTAGACCAAGCTTCCCGATCACTAGCCTGCAGCGTTATGACCAAGATTGTACAGTATTGGTTTACATACACAATCTGTAAACTACATGGAGAACAGAATGTATAGAAACCTGAACTGCACTCTGAATGAACAGGTTCCTCTCTTTGACTGAATCAAATGGATCAACAATGTTTCCAATTGACTGGGTCTGCAACACAAGTGAGAAGTGTTTGCTTTGCGCATTGGCCAGCTCAGGTTTGCCAAAGCTGTTCTGCATGCTCATGCTGCTGCTATTGCGTAACTTAGTGCTGCCACCTACTGTTGGCTGTCAGTCAAACTCCCCCAACTCCCATTTGTCACATTGGGGAAGGTGAAAAATAATCAATGATTGTGTTTCAAAAAGTCTAAATAGATACTGACTGCAGTTGTCCTCAGGTTACGCTTACCATTTGACTTTATAGATGCCAAGGGGAGACAGGCAGAGAGGGAGAGAGAAAGTGAGAGTGTGTGAGAGGGACATAGTGTGTATCGTGTCTCTACTCTCTGTGTGGGAGTGAGAATGTGAGTGTGTGGTTCTCTCTGTACTGTCTGTGCATACTCTCAAAGTGCTGACGAAAGCAGCTGGGCATGCTGACGCCTGTCTCTCTAATGGTGTGCCAGCCTGAGACAGCACTCTGCCCCATGCAGCTCTACCCCTATCAGCACTCTCACTGTTTCCATCAGCACATAACCCATAGCCCCGGCTCTATAGCCTGGCCCCGGCTCTATACCCCATCGCTAAACACCATCCTCAGCTCTATACCCCAGCCCCAGCTCTAGCTCAAAACACCAGCCCCAGCTCTAAACACCAGCCCCAGCTCTATACCCCAGCCCCAGCTCTATACCCCAGCCCCAGCTCCAAACACCAGCTCGAGCTCTAAACACCAGCCCCAGCTCTAAACACCAGCCCCAGCTTTAGCTCTAAACACCAGCCCCAGCTTTAGCTCTAAACACCAGCCCCAGCTCAAGCTCTAAACATCAGCCCCAGCCCCAGCTTTAGCTCTAAACACCAGCCCCAGCTTTAGTTCTAAACACCAGCCCCAGCTTTAGCTCTAAACATCAGCCCCAGCTCCAGCTCTAAACATCAGCCCCAGCTCTAAACACCAGCCCCAGCTCTAAATGCCAGCCCCAGCTCTAAACGCCAGCCCCAGCTCTAAACGCCAGCCCCAGCTCTAGCTCTAAACGCCAGCCCCAGCTCTAAACACCAGCCCCAGCTCTAAACACCAGCCCCAGCTCGAAACATCAGCCCCAGCCCCAGCTTTAGCTCTAAACATCAGCCCCAGCTTTAGCTCTAAATACCAGCCCCAGCTCTATACGCCAGCCCCAGCTCTAAACATCAGCCCCAGCTCTAGCTCTAAACATCAGCCCCAGCTCTATACGCCAGCCCCAGCTCTAAACGCCAGCCCCAGCTCTATACCCCAGCCCCAGCTCTAAACGCCAGCCCCAGCTCTAAACATCAGCCCCAGCTCTAAACACCAGCCCCAGCTCTATACCCCAGCCCCAGCTCTATACGCCAGCCCCAGCTCTAGCTCTAAACATCCGCCCCAGCTCGAGCTCTAAACATCGGCCCCAGCTCTAAACGCCAGCCCCAGCTCTATACCCCAGCCCCATCATCTATACACCAGCCCCATCATCTATACACCAGCCCCATCATCGAAACACCAGCCACAGCTGTAAACACCAGCATCTATACCCCAGCTCTAGCTCTATACCCCAGCTCTATACCCCAGCTCTATACCCCAGCCCCAGCTCTATACCCCAGCCCCAGCTCTATACCCCAGCCCCAGCTCTATACCCCAGCTCTATACCCCAGCCCCAGCTCTATACTCCAGCTCTATACCCCAGCTCTATACCCCAGCCCCAGCTCTATACCACAGCTCTATACCCCAGCCCCGGCTCTATACCCCAACTCTATACCCCAGCCCCAGCTCTATACCCCAGCTCTATACCCCAGCTCTATACCCCAGCTCTATACCCCAGCCCCAGCTCTATACTCCAGCTCTATACCCCAGCTCTATACCCCGGCTCTATACCCCAGCCCCAGCTCTATACCCCAGCCCCAGCTCTATACCACAGCTCTATACCCCAGCCCCGGCTCTATACCCCAACTCTATACCCCAGCCCCAGCTCTGTACCCCAGCTCTATACCCCAGCTCTATACCCCAACCCCGGCTCTATACCCCAGCTCTATAACCCAGCTCTATACCCCAGCTCTATACCCCAGCCCCGGCTCTATACCCCAGCTCCAGCTGTAAACACCAGCCTCCGCTCTAAACACCAACCTCCGCTCTATAACACCAGTCCCATCAGCACTGTTACTCATCAGCACATAGCCCAGCCAAAACCCCTTTATATACAGTATACACCATTTAGCAGATGCAACATCCAAAGCGACTTAAAGTCCATTTACATTTTGGTGGTTCCTGGAATCAAACCCACTATTCTGACATTGCAAGCACCAAGCTCTATCAACTGAGTTACAGAGGACCACAACTCGCCTGAGGTATAAAGGCATATTCTGAGAGGGTTGGTAACCCCTCAGCCCCATCAGCACTCCATCAGCACATATCCCATATCCCAGTGTCTGCACCTCAACAACCACATCCTGGACCACCACAGAGTAGGTAGAATTATACCCAGCCTAACAACTGATACTGGGTCAGATCTTTTCTCATCCGCCCAAGGACAAGCAGAATCACATGACACTGTACACCACACACACACACACACACACACACACACACACACACACACACACACACACACACACACACACACACACACACACACACACACACACACACACACACACACACACACACACACACTGCAGGCTGACAACTCTGTGGTGTGACTGGTTGCTACTCTCTGTTATCATTTCCCTGCTCTCTGGCGATGACATCACAAACAACATGTGGGCTATTTCTGTTTGGTTGCCGGGTGAAAATGAGGTTGTGTCTGATGTGCTGAATATGGAAAAAAAAGAAGGGGAAAAAAGAAGGCCCATAATGATTTCATGCAACGATGGCTTTATGAAAACAGTTCTGTTTGGTGCTAGTGCATAGCTTAAATCTGGCAAAAGGGACTTTTCTCGCTTGAACTGTGAGCCTGTTTGTTTTATGTACACAAACTCTATGAACTAAATTACCAGCTCTAATTCAACCTGACGCATCCCTCTCTTCCCTGTCCTCCTTAGCCCTATTTCTAACCTTACCCTTTCATCATCCCTCTCTTCCCTGTCCTCCTTAGCCCTATTTCTAACCTTACCCTTTCATCATCCCTCTCTTCCCTGTCCTCCTTAGCCCTATTTCTAACCTTTACCCTTTCATCATCCCTCTCTTCCCTGTCCTCCATAGCCCTATTTCTAACCTTTACCCTTTCATCATCCCTCTCTTCCCTGTCGTCCTTAGCCCTATTTCTAACCTTACCCTTTCATCATCCCTCTCTTCCCTGTCCTCCTTAGCCCTATTTCTAACCTTTACCCTTTCATCATCCCTCTCTTCCCTGTCCTCCTTAGCCCTATTTCTAACCTTTACCCTTTCATCATCCCTCTCTTCCCTGTCCTCCTTAGCCCTATTTCTAACCTTTACCCTTTCATCATCCCTCTCTTCCCTGTCCTCCTTAGCCCTATTTCTAACCTTTACCCTTTCATCATCCCTCTCTTCCTTGTCCTCCTTAGCCCTATTTCTAACCTTTACCCTTTCATCATCCCTCTCTTCCCTGTCCTCCTTAGCCCTATTTCTAACCTTTACCCTTTCATCATCCCTCTCTTCCCTGTCCTCCTTAGCCCTATTTCTAACCTTTACCCTTTCATCATCCCTCTCTTCCCTGTCCTCCTTAGCCCTATTTCTAACCTGTACCCTTTTATCATCCCTCCTTCCCTGTCCTCCTCCACTGTACTTCCATCTCACTTTTCCACTTAGACCAAGCAGGCAGTGGACAGAGTATGTATATGTGTCTGTCAACGATGACTTCAGAGGGTTAACAGTAACAATTAGCAGGGCACTTCCACTATTCCACTAAAGCCAATGTCACTTTGTGTAGATGGCTGGTTATATGTTCAATTACCCAGGATGCCTTCTTCTAACAGAGCAACCAGCAGCATAGTAATAACCTACGGATTTAGCATGTTACAGGCTAGTAAATACATGTCATGCAGCAAATGACACAAAAATGCAATGTAATGAAAAGTGTTATGTAAAGCGTTACCCTCTGGCCAAATAGTCTATTTAGTGTGACCTGTGCCCTCTCCCTGCCCCTGTGCCAGTGTTCACCTTGAGGGCAGAAGTCCGAACACGGGTGAAATGTGACCACAGCATCCCCTGGGGTAAAATGGGATGTGACCGCTGCTCCCAGAAAGGAAACACACAGTCAGCTGGACGATCAAGTGATTCTCCTCAGCAAAACATCTCTGGTGAGGCCACCCACACACACACACACACACACACAAACACACACACACACACACACACACACACACACACACACACACACACACACACACACACACACACACACACACACACACACACACACACACACACACACACAAAGATACACTCCGTGAACAAACAGACTCCTCCTTGCATGCACACACACACACACACTCACTCTCTCCACTTTGCATCTAGTACGCATTGATTATTCATGCAGGAGTAATGTGAGGTGTCTCTGTTTTAATGCCTGCTAATGGCTTTTAGACTTACCTTCGCTGGCTATGAATAACTCATATCAGTTACCCCACAGACGATACCTCATCCTCACTGCCTTTAGTTGACATGAGGGTGTGTGTGTGTGCACGCGCGTGTGTGTGTGTGTGTGCGTGCGTGCGTGTGTGTGTGTGAGCGCATATTGCTGTTAGCTGTTCCCAAAATAGCAATAGGCTATGAGAAACAAAGGGGTTGTGTGTTTAGCAACGCTTGAGTACTTCTTTACCTCACTACCTGGCTGAAACGTTGTGATAAACTACAGAAGCATACAAAAGTGTGCAGGTATTACTTTTCCTTCTAGGTCATCTTAGTGCCCTCGTCGCTTCCAGGAATAGGTCTGAGGGGTGAGGTGTGGTGAGGTGGGAGCTAGGCTGGGATGGGCGCGTATCGATCCCCGTGTGCGGCGTCCGTATCAACGGAGAGATGTGTTTTCGGGAAGTGATCTTGGCAGGCCCAGACGGACGGCCAGACAGACGGCGGGACAGACGAACAAGCAGACAGGCACCTGGGCAGGACAGGACACATGGGGCACCATGCTGGCACCATCAGCCCTGCTGCATTGACACTAGAGACCCTGGTATACTGTAGAAAGGTCAAAGGTGACATCTCCTGAGCGGTACCTGGGAGCTCACAGTGATTCAGTCCTTTCAAACATTTCATGTGAAGGTATAAGCATTACGCCATGACATATAGGGTAAGGAATCTATACAACCTAGATTCTAAGGAATCTAGGTTGTAAAGAATCTAAGGACCATGAACATAATAAGAAACCTTAGGTGCTACCTGCCCACTACAAAATGCCCAGTCAGAAGAAGGATGAGATAGATATCCAGGTTAAGGGGGCTTTATTGGAAGAAGATGTCCACACACACACACACACACACACACACACACACACACACACACACACACACACACCACATTCATCTGACCACTCATGGTTCAGGAAACTGAGAATCATGTCTAGTGAGAATGAACATAAACTATGTTTTTTCTTTTTTACCCTTATTTTACCAGGTAAGTTGACTGGGAACACATTCTCATTTACACACACTTTCTGAAAGGAAAGAGGAGTAAGAAAATTTATAGCACTGCTATAATATGAATGACATGTGTGTAAAAGCTTGCACAGGTAAGTGTATAACAACAAGGGCTACACAGTACACTACAGCAGGCATAAGGCCTAGTCACATGGCAATAGACTAAACAACCTACTGCACTTTTGTTGGAGGAGTTCCCACATATGCTGAGCACTTGTTGGCTGCTTTTCCTTCACTCCAACTAATCCCAAACCATCTCAATTGGGTTGAGGTCAGGTGATTGTGGAGGCCAGGTCATCTGATGCAGGACTCCATCACTCTCCTTTTTGGTTAAATAGCCCGTACACAGCCTGGAGGTGTGTTGGGTCATTGTCCTGTTGAAAAACAAATGATAGTTCCACAAAGCCCAAACCAGATGGGATGCTGTATCGCTGCAGAATGCTGTGGTAGCCATGGTGGTTAAGTGTGCCTTGAATTCTAAATAAATCACTGACAGTGTCACCAGCAAAGCACCCTCACACGTCCTCCTCCATGCTTTACGGTGAGAACCACACATGAGATCAACTGTTCACCTACTCTGCGTCTCACAAAAACATGGCTGTTGGAACCAAAAATCTCTAATTTGGACTCATCAGACCAAAAGACAGATTTCCACCAGTCTGATGTCCATTGCTCATGTTTCATGGCCCAAGCAAGTCTCTTCTTCTACTTAGTGTCCTTTAGTAGTGTTTTCTTTGCAACAATTCCACCATGAAGGCCTGATTCCCTCAGTCTCCTCTGAACAGTTGATGTTGAGATGTGTCTGTAAGTTGAACTCTGTGAAGCATTTATTTGGGCTGCAATCTGAGGAGCAGTTAACTCTAATGAACTTATCCTCTGCTGCAGAGGTAACTCTGGGTCTTCCTTTCCTGTGACCTTCATGTCTTAGAGTAATGATGGACTGTCATTTCTCTTTCCTTATTTGAGCTGTTCTTGCCATAATATGAACTTGGTCTTTTACCAAATAGGGCTATCTTCTGTATACCACCCCTACCTTGTCACAACACAACTGATTGGCTCAAACGGATTAAGAAGGAAATAAATTCCACAAATGAACTGTTAAGCTGTCATCAAGGCTAAAGGTGGCTACTTTGAAGAATCTCAAATATAAAATATTTTTTGATTTGTTTAACACTTTTTTTCTTACTACATGATTAAAAGTGTTATTTCATAGTTTTAATGTCTTCAATATTATATTGTGCAAGTTCTCCCACCTAAAAAGATGAGAGAGGCCTGTAATTTTCATCATAGGTACACTTCAACTATGACAGACAAAATGAGAAAAAAAAGTAGGATTTTTAATGAATTTATTTGCAAATTATGGTGGAAAATAAGTATTTGGTCACCTACAAACAAGCAAGATGTCTGGCTCTCACAGACCTGTAACTTCTTCTTTAAGAGGCTCCTCTGTCCTCCACTCGTTACCTGTATTAGTGGCACCTGTTTGAACTTGTTATCATTATAAAAGACACCTGTCCACAACCTCAAACAGTCACACTCCAAACTCCACTATGGCCAAGACAGACCAAAGAGCTGTCAAAGGACACCACAAACAAAATTGTAGACCTGCACCAGGCTGGGAAGCCTGAATCTGTAATAGGTAAGCAGCTTGGTTTAAAGAAATCAACCGTGGGAGCAATTATTAGGAAATGGAAGACATACAAGACCACTGATAATCTCCCTCGATCTGGGGCTCCACGCAAGATCTCACCCCGTGGGGTCAAAATGATCACAAGAACGGTGAGCAAAAATCCCAGAACCACACGGGGGGACCTAGTGAATGACCTGCAGAGAGCTGGGACCAAAGTAACAAAGCCTACCATCAATAACACACTACGCCGCTAGGGACTCAATTCCTGCAGTGCCAGACGTGTCCCCCTGCTTAAGCCAGTACATGTCCAGGCCCGTCTGAAGTTTGCTAGAGAGCATTTGGATGATCCAGAAAAGATTGTGAGAATGTCATATGGTCAGATGAAACCAAAATATAACTTTTTGGTAAAAACTCAACTTGTTGTGTTTGGAGGACAAAAAATATTGAGTTGCATCCAAAGAACACCATACCTACTGTGAAGGGGTGGAAACATCATGCTTTGGGGCTGTTTTTCCAGCCAGGACGACTGATCCGTGTAAAGGAAAGAATGAATGGGGCCATGTATCGTGAGATTGAGTGAAAACCTTCTTCCATCAGCAAGGGCATTGAAGATGAAACGTGGCTAGGTCTTTCAGCATGACAATGATCCCAAACACACCGCCCGGGCAACGAAGGAGTGGCTTTGTAAGAAGCATTTCAAGGTCCTGGGGTGGCCTAGCCAGTCTCCAGATCTCAACCCCATAGAAAATCTTTGGAGGGAGTTGAAAGTCTGTGTTGCCCAACAACAGCCCCAAAACATCACTGCTCTAGAGGAGATCTGCATGGAGGAATGGGCCAAAATACCAGCAACAGTGTGTGAAAACTTTGTGAAGACTTGCAGAAAACGTTTGACCTCTGTCATTGCCAACAAAGGGTATATAACAAAGTATTGAGATAAACTTTTGTTATTGACCAAATACTTATTTTCCACCATAATTTGCAAATAAATTCATTAAAATCCTACAATGTGATTTTCTGGATTGTTTTTCTTCTCATTTTGTCTGTCATAGTTGAAGTGTACCTATAATGAAAATTACAGGCCTCTCATCTTTTTAAGTGGGAGAACTTGCACAATTGGTGACTGACTAAATACTTTTTTGCCCCACTGTATATTTAAAAAAATATATTCTCCTGTACTATTTTCCACTAACCCTACCATCCCTCCCCTACTTGGAGTAAACTAATGTACAACAACGTTTAGGCTTCTACTTCCAGCTTATGCATACTGCAGTGCATTTAAAAAGTGTTCAGACCCCTTGACAATTTCCCCATTTTGCTACTTTACAGCCTTATTCTAAAAGTGATTAGTCGGGAAGAGTATTATTAAATTATTGATCGATAGACTACTACTTCTTAAATCACCCAGCAGTGCTATTTCCATTTTTGGGGCATCTAAAGCACATTTCCTGCATTTCTAATCTAACACAACCCATTGCCCTTCTAGCCATCTCTATTTACAATAACAAAAAGTAAGCAGAAATGCCCAGTCATCAAGCTAGGTAAGAGATGATTAAATATGTTTCAGTGATTGATAAGACTGAACTAGATCCATGATCATTCAATAATCAATATTGTGTGGCACATTTAACCAATAGCCTAACAAATGAACAACTCTTACATTGATTGTCTTCACGACATCCTCTACATCAAACTTCAGCCAGACCGCCCAGCCAACCCGAGCCGCCTGCACGCCCGAACCCCACCAGTCTAGTCAATAACTCAACAGAACTTCCTTCACATCTTTTTTTTATGTCTCAAGGGAAAGGTTTGGAAAATAAAAATAGAAGGAAAAGACACATACGCCTACACATTAACAGTACACCCTCCATATAATTCATATCAGAGGCCTAATAGCACTGTATAGCTCTTTTTTAACTTGCACACAATACAGCTGGGTCACCCTGTCCTGCCCCTAGGGGTCTAAGGACCTCTAGCTCCCCAACCCAACACACCCCACTCCGATTTAGGATCTTAGCGAAGCATTCATTATTGGTTTCAGGTGTGTTAGGCCAACACCAGAGTGACATTGGTACACCAGACACCCAGGGGAAAGACTGAGCAGCCCAGCAGCTAGGGATTGCCTAAATAGTTATCTCCCCTGACCTTGGCATGTTTTCAATACAGACTCCTTTTGTCATACAGTATTCCATATAAGGCAATTAGACCTTGTGAAAGTTGCACAGTATGGCCTCCTGGGTGGCGCAGTGGTTAAGGGTTCTGTACTGCAGCTCCAGCTGTGCCACCAGAGACTCTGGGTTCGCGCCCAGGATGCACAATTGGCCTAGCCGTCTTCCGGGTTAGGGAGGGTTTGGCCGGCAGGGAAATCCTTGTCTCATCGCGCACCTGCGACTCCTGTGGCGGGCCGGGTGCAGTGCGTGCTAACCAAGGTTGCCAGGTGCACAGTGTTTCCTCCGACACATTGGTGCCGCTGGCTTCCGGGTTGGATGGAGCTGTGTTAAGAAGCAGTGCAGCTTGGTCGGGTTGTGTATCAGAGGACGCATGACTTTCAACCTTTGTCTCTCCCGAGCCCGAACGGGAGTTGTAGCGATGAGACAAGATAGTAGCTACTAAACAATTGGATACCACGAAATTGGGGAGAAAAAGGGGTAATTGCCTTCATCTTAAAACAAATCTAGTGATACTGTACATAACTTGACATTTCTTCCATACATTCCAGTTAATGGCAATGCATGTATTAGCCACTATAAATGCTAGGTTACATAGTCTTCAGTCTCAACATTTCCAAGCAAACTAAAACAGCGAGAAGGGAGAATCTGTAGACATGCAGAGATAAAAGAACATACTCTTTGCCATTATGCAAATACAGTGCAATTCGGAAAGTATTCACACCATGACTTTTTGTTGTTACGTTACAGCCTTTTTCTAAAATGGATTAAATTGTCCCACCCCCCCTTATCAATCTACACAAAATACCCCATAATGACAGGCAAAAAAAGCTTTGTAAAACTGAAATATCACATTTACATAAGTATTCAGACCCTTTACGCAATACTTTGTTGAAGCACCTTTGTCAGCGATTACAGCCTCGGGTCTTCTTGGGTATGACACTACAAGCTTGGAGCGCTCTGGAGCAGGTTTTCATCAAGTATCTATGTACTTTGCACTGTTCATCTTTCCCTTGATCCTGACTAGTCTCCCAGTCCCTGCCCCTGAAAAACATCCCCACGTCATGATGCTGCTGCCACCACCATGCTTCACTGTAGGGATGGTGCCAGGTTTCCTCCAGAAAGGATCCTTGGCATTCAGGTCAAAGAGTTAAATCTTGGCTTCATCAGACCAGGGAAACTTTGCTTCTCATGGTCTGAGTGTCTTTTAGGTGCCTTTTCGCAAACTCCAAGCGGGCTGTCATGTGCCTTTTACTGAGAAGTGGCTTCCGTCTGGCCACTCTACCATATAGGTCTAAATGGTGGAGTGTTGCAGAGATGGTTGTCCTTCTGGAAGGTTCTCCCATCTCCCCAGAGGAACTCTGAAGCTCTGTAACAGTGACTATTGGGTTCTTGGTCACCTCCCTGAGCAAGGCCCTTCTCCCCCGATTGCTCAGTTTTGCCGGGCGGCCAGCTCTAGGAAGAGTCTTGGTGGTTCCAAATTTAAGAGTGATGGAGGCCACTGTGTTCTTGGGGACCTTCAATGCTGCAGGGTTGTTTTGGTACCCTTACCCAGATCTGTGCCTCGACACAATCTTGTCTCGGTGCTCTAAGGACACTTCCTTCGACCTCATGGCTTGGTTTTTGCTCTGACATGCACTGTCAACTGTAGGACCTTATATGGACAGGTGTGTCCCTTTCCTAATCATGTCCAATCAATTGAATTTACCACAGGTGGACTCCAATCAAGTTGTAGAAACATCTCAAGGATGATCAATGGAAACAGGATGCACCTGAGCTCAATTTCGATACTCATAGCAAAGAGTCTGAAAATAAGGTATTTCTGGGGTACTGAACATGGGAACATTTTTGATTAAATCAATTTTGGAATAAGGCTGTACCTTAACAAAATTTGGAAAAATGCAAGGGGTCTGAATGCTTTCCAGAATGCACTGTATGTCCCCTTTTGTGAACCAAGAAAAATAATACAATTTCCGATTGCATGATATTCAGTTTAACTGGCTTACACTACGTTATATGGATGGTTTTAAACGTCAGTCATTTCTGTTTGAGATTACAAGAACACTACTGGGTATTCTAACATCTGTATCCATTCATCATCAATAGCGTCTCCCACCACTCGCATTTATGTTTTACACGTTTTGTGTCATCGGGAAAAGCCTACATCAACCCTTGATACAGTTTAGAAATCAACTTTGGAGATTTGTCAGCCAGCCTTAAAATAGCATCTGGCTTGTCCGGTGTTTGCTGGACAGAGAGAATAATGTGTTGTATCTACAAAAACTCACCTTACCTCTGTCACAGACTGGTCAACTGTTCTGCCTGCGGCTATGGAACCCTGACCTGTTCACCGGACGTGCTGTTTTCAATTCTCTAGAGACAGCAGGAGCGGTAGAGATACTCTTAATGATCGGCTATGAAAAGCCAACTGACATTTACTCCTGAGGTGCTGATTTGCTGCACCCTCGACTACAGTGATTATTATTATTTGACCATGCTGGTCATTTATGAACATTTGAACATCTTGGCCATGTTCTCTTATAATCTCCACCCGGCACATCCAGAAGAGGACTGGCCACCCCTCATAGCCTGGTTCCTCTCTAGGTTTCTTCCTAGGTTTTGGCCTTTCTAGGGAGTTTTTCCTAGCCACCGTGCTTCTATACCTGCATTGCTTGCTGTTTGGGGTTTTGGGCTGGGTTTCTGTACAGCACTTTGAGATATCAGCTGATGTAAGAAGGGCTATATAAATACATTTGATTTGATTTGGTCTTCTCTGGCTGCCTGACCCTGCTGAGACCCCTGTCACCATCTGATCCTCCTAAACTGAGGCATGACAAATAATGACATTGGTGCACATTTATACATTATCCAATAATAGTATCAATGGTTAAATAATTTAAATGACCGTTATTAACAGATCCCAGACTGTTGCTTTAAGCTGAAGCTGCTATCACGTAACTAACTGTAGGTCTACCCATCAATTCAAGATGGAACTTTGTGTCATTCACTGAACATACTGCAAAATTCACCTGAACTCCGTAGACTAGTCTTCCCTGGCTGTCTGACCCTGCTGGGACCCCTTTCACCATCTAATCCTGCTAAGACATAATGAGCATAGTGTTGCGTACTGACTGCACTTGAGGGCTGCATTCCCGCTGGACCTGCGGGTCCCGACAGTGATCTTTGCGGCACGGTGGTCATTTTGAAACGGTCCTCTTTCTGCGGTGTATACGTTAGCCTACGAATTCTATTAACAGCACGCATCTTTCTCATTATTCACACAGTCAGAATTCGCTGCTTTAACTTCAGTAGCCTATCTATTCAAGCTGGGCGTGAGAGTTCAAGTGCGCCTAGTATGTGTGGTCTCATTGAAATAGAGTACGCTGCCGACATGGGCAGAGAGTCATGTGGCAGGTAACTCGAAAATTGAATTAACTTAAATATGATTATCATGTAGTTTACTACAGTGTCTGTAAATAAATATTGATAACGAAAAGAAGTGGAGGGCGCTCAACCAAGGTGAGTCGAAGTGCAATCAAAAAAATGTCATCAATGAAAAGGAAAAGGCACAACGTGCACATAGGTTGGGCTACTATGGTGAGCGAAAGTTGCGCCTTTTAATTTTCAATAATTATTGATTACCCGTGTATTTCTCTCTGCCTGTAAATTGTTCTCCTAAAAAGGTAGGCTATATTCTATAGGACTCTGCAAAACGTAGCAAGTGTTGCTGTCAGCATTCTTGCTGCTTCCAGTTCATTAGCCATACATGCGAGACCAGGTGTGCGTGGTCTCAATTAAATAGAGTAGGTTATAGCCTGTGTATACATGGGCGGGGGCCGTTATCTTTCCAATGAAATGTTTTTCCCAAGTAGGAATATGATTAGGCTATACTTAACTACATTGCCTAGAAATAGGCCTAAATATTGATCACCCATATTTATCTGTGTGAAAATAAAAGGCAGGCTATAAAAATAGCTCAAGAGAAAGCTAAGTCTCAGAAGTTTACATACACCTTAGCCAAATACATTTAAACTCAGTTTTTCACAATTCCGGACATTTAATCCTTGTAAAAATTCCCTGTATTAGGTCAGTTAGGATCACCACTTTATTTCAAGAATGTATAGTATAATAGTAGAGAGAATGATTTATTTCAGCTTTTATTTCTTTCATCACATTCCCAGTGGGCCAGAAGTTTACATACACTCAATTAGTATTTGGTAGCATTGCCTTTAAATTGTTTAACTTGGGACAAATGTTTCAGGTAGCCTTCCACAAGCTTCCCACAATAAGTTGGGTGAATATTGGCTCATTCCTCCTGACAGAGCTGGTGTAACTGAGTCAGGTTTGTAGGCCTCCTTCCTCGCACACGCTGTTTCAGATCTGCCCACAAATTTTCTATGGGATTGAGGTCAGGGCTTTGTGATGGCCACTCCAATACCTTGATTGTGTTGTCGGGATAGGCAGGACGCAAATGTCTCAACTGGCCAATTGCCAGGGAAAATGCAGAGCGCCAGATTCAAATAAAATTCTATAAAATTCAAACTTTCATTAAATCACACATGTAAGATACTCAACTAAAGCTACACTCGTTGTGGATCCAGCCAACATGTCAGATTTGAAAAGTTCCTAGTTGGCCTACTTTTTATTGCACAAATGAATAACCTCAACCAAATTCCAAAGACTGGTGACATCCAGTGGAAGCGGTAGGAACTGAAAACAGGTTCATAAGAAATATCCCTTGGCAATAACAAGTCAGGGAACAGAGAGTGCCCCCAAAGAAATTCTGAACAGTTAGTCCTCTGTGTTTTACCTGCTACATAAGTTCTGTTATACTCACATACATGATTCAAACAGTTTTAGAAACTTCAGAGTGTTTTCTATCCAAATCTATGAATAATTTGCATATTTTATATTCTTGGCATGAGTAGCAGGAAGTTGAAATTGGGCACGCTATTTATCCAAAAGTGAAAATTCTGCCCCCTAGCCCCAAGAGGTTTTAAGCCATTTTGCCACAACTTTGGAAGTATGCTTGGGGTCATTGTTCATTTGGAAGACCCATTTGCGACCATAGCTTTAACTTCCTGACTGCTGTCTTGAGATGTTGCTTCAATATATCCCCATAATTTTCCTACCTCATGATGCCATCTATTTTGTGAAGTGCACCAGTCCCTCCTGCAGCAAAGCACCCCCACAAAGTGATGCTGCCACCCACGTGCTTCACGTTTGGGATGGTGTTCTTTGGCTTGCAAGCCTCCCCCTTTTTCCTCCAAACATAGCAATTGTCATTATGGCCAAACAGTTCCATTTTTGTTTCATCAGACCAGAGGATATTTCTCCAAAAAGTACTATCTTTGTCCTCATGTGTAGTTTCAAACCGCAATCTGGCTTTTTTATGGCAGTTTTGGAGCAGTGGCTTCTTCCTTGCTGAGCAGCCTTTTAGGTTATGTAAATATAGGACTCATTTTACTGTGGATATAGATACTTTTGTACCTGTTTCCTCCAGCATCTTCATAAGGTCCTTTGCTGCTGTTCTGGGATTGATTTGCACTTTTCGCACCAAAGTACGTTCATTTCTAGGAGACAGAACGCGTCTCCTCCCTGAGCGGTATGATGACAATGTGGTCCCATGGTGTTTATACTTGCATACTATTGTTTGTACAGATGAAGGTGGAACCTTCAGGCGTTTGGAAATTGCTCCCAAGGATGAAACAGTTTTCTTCTGAGATCTTGGCTGATTTCTTTTGATTTCCCTATGATGTCAAGCAAAGAGGCACTGGGTTTGAAGGTAGGACTTGAAATACATCCACAGGTACACCTTCAAAAGACTCAAATTATGTCAATTAGCCTTTCAGAAGTCTCTAAAGCCATGACATAATTTTTTGGAATTTTCCAAGCTGTTTAAAGGCACAGTCAACTTTGTGTATGTAAACGTCTGACCCACTGGAATTGTGATACAGTGAATTATAAGTGAAATAATCTGTCTGTAACAATTGTTGGAAAAATTTATTTCGTCAAGCACAACGTAGATGTCCTAACTGACTTGCCAAAACTATAGTTTGTTAACAAGAAATTTGTGGAGTGGTTGAAAAACGAGTTTTAATGACTCCAACCTAAGTGTATGTAAACGTCTGACTTCAACTGTATGGCATATTGGCTGATATAACCCAGTAATACAATGTAAGGGCTATGTGAGAATCTCTGGTAATTTAACCTATTTCTTAAGTTATTTTGTGCATTTTTTTATTGCCTATAGGGCGAAAAATTGCTGGGACCATGTCTGGCAAGTGAGCTGTGTCACATATGCCTAAAATAACATTGTGGGACTGCAGTTGGGTTTGAAACCAGTTCTTGTAGTAGCAGGTGGGAGTCGGACAGAAAGCCAGCAGGTGGGAGCGGGATGAAGAAATCGGTCCTGCTCAGACCTCTTCTGTGCACCATGACATTGAAACCTGTGACTTAGAGTTGTTTTTGTACAGTGTCAGTGTGAAAAGCAGGGAATTCGCTCGGGAAACTGAAAGATCAATAACGTTACATTGCCACACTGACTAATACAACTCACATTGATATTCTGACTTTTTTTCAGTGCAATCTTCAATCGTTTGGTAGATAGTTTCACCATTTGATGCAGGTCTAGTTTGATTGTACTGGCGAAAGCTTGCCAAGTTCATTGACTTCTGAAACGGGACAAAAAAAAGGCTACAAATCATTTCCATACAAACAACTGCTGTTAGATAGCAATATGAGGTGGCTATTATTACTATCTGACAGATAACTAGAGGCCAGAGCTGACCTGGCTGTTGTAGCTACTCACTAGCGTAGCGTATTAATTCAGCTCAATCGAGAGGGGCTAACGTTACATGTCAGTTACAATACTAATTCTGCACTGCGAATAAAGACTAGTTTAGTTTTTTTTCTGTTACAGCAGTTACCTTGCCAGCTACATCAGTCCATTTAAGATTAGCCAGTTTCTGTTCTGCTTCCTTTTACAACATGTACAGGCTGAATTATGCGCAACTGGCTCAGCAAACCTTCCAGAAGCTTTGCCTTCCCACAGCCTGTCAGCCCACTCGGTGGTGTTCGCAAGGTCCTAAATCCAGACGGATAAACAGCCTACCCAACCGCTCTGAGGCATCTGCATGGTCCTAAAGCAGACCGTTGCCGTGTTTTGTATCACATTCCATTGATAAAACTGGAGGGGACAAATATGAAATGTCAGAATGTTGTTTAACAGCTTTTCCAAATGTGTCATACAGTTTTGAAAAGAACAACAAGGGGCAGCAAGGACAGACAGTCACAGAGGGATGATGTGAATACTTGTGGTCATCCAGAGAGGCAAAGAAGTACACCAGATGGGTGACTGGTCCAACAGAAGACATGTATTTTGTTACACCTGGTCACCCCGTCACAAAGCTGCTTGAGGTCACAAGACCAGAGCGAGTGACATTGTGGGGGCCAGCGGCATGCCTGTGAGGCAGTTCTTGAAGAGGGGAGCCAACAAGATGCTGTGGTGGACCCGGTCACTGCTGCCCCCCTCTGCCCAGGAACAGGATGGTCCTCAATGGTGAGGACTTATAGGACCCCCAGGGGAGGAGCAGGAGTCATCTTGACCCCTGGCATGGTGTCAGCTGAGTACACCACAACTGGAGACCTCAAGGCCGCATCGACTAAGCTCGACGAGAGTCTCACGACTAGGTGAGCAGGGCTGCAGCAGCAGAGCTCGAAGTGGTCTCTGGGACTGGATACTTAAGTGGCTGGAGCCACAAACAGCAACGGGCGGTGGCCACCAGACAGGCTCGGACCCAGGCAGAGGGACCACGTTAGGGCCCCAGATCAGGAGGTAGGGCAGCAACAGCATAGCTCGACAAAGGTTTCAGTGCGGCAGACGGCGGAGGTTCGGCAGCAGGTCTCAACGAAACTCTCAGGACTAGAGACCGCAGGTCCACAGCAGTAGAGCTCGGCGAGGGCTTCCGGACTGCAGATGGCGAGGCCGCCCCATTGGCGACAGGAGAGGCCCCCGAGACAGGAGTTGAGGTCGGCTGGATCTCCACAGCAGTGAAGATCTAAGATCTCAGGACAGGAGACAACTGCACACCACCGAGTCAATGTGTGACTATGAACTATGAAGAGCATGTTGATGTGTTGCTCTGTTCTGGGCCAGCTGCAGCTTAACTAGGTCTTTCTTTGCAGCACTTAACCACACGACTGGACAACAATCAAGATAAAACTGGAGCCTGCAGGATTTGCTTTGTGGAGTGTGGCCATTACGGACAGACCCCTCCCCATCTTTACAACCATTGAATCGGTATGTTTTGACCATGGCAGTTTGAAATCTAAGATAACACCAAGTAATTTAGTCTCCTCAACTTGCTCAACAGCCACACCATTCATTGCCAGATTCAGCTATGGTTTAGCATTTAAGGAACGATTTGTACCAAATACAACGCTCTTAGTTTTAGAGGTGTTCAGGACCAGTTTATTACTGGCCACCCATTCCAAAACAGACTGCAACTCTTTGTTAAGAGTTTCAGTGACTTCATTAGCTGTGGTTTCTGCTGCGTATATGGTTGAATCATCAGCATACATGGACACACATGCTTTGTTTAATGCCAGTGGCAGGTCATTGGAAAAAAATAGAAAAGAGTGGAGGGCCTAGAGAGCTGCCCTGTGGTACAACACATGTTACATGTTTGACATTAGAGAAGCTTCCATTAAAGAAAACCCTCAGTTCTATTAGCTAGATAGCTATGAATCCACCATGTGGCAGAGGTTGAAAAGCCATAACAAATATGTTTTCTTAATAACAGGTTATGGTCAATAATAAGGCTACACTGAAATCTGACAGTACAGCTCCCACAATCTTATTATCAATTTCTTCCAAGAATCATCAGTCGTTTGTGTCAGTGCAGTACGTGTTGAGTGCCCTTCTCTATAAGTATGCTGAAAGTCTGTTGTTAATTTGTTTACAGAGAAATGGCAACAGTTTGCTAAGAGCTGGCAGCAAGCTGATAGGTCTGCGGTTAGAACCAGTAAAGGCTGCTTTACCTCTCTTGGGTAGCGGAATGACTTTGGCTTCCCTCCAGGCCTGAGGACAAAGACTTTCCTCTAGGCTCAGATTAAAGATATGACAGATAGGAGTGGCTATACAGTTAGCTAACATCCTCAGTAGCTTTCCATTTAAGGTTGTCAATGCCAGTGTAACCTATATGAAATGGCTAGCCAGTTAGTGGGGTGTGCGCTAATAGCGTTTCAATCGGTGACGTCACTCGCTCTGAGACCTTAAAGTAGTTATTCCCCTTGCTCTGCAAGGGCCGCGGCTTTTGTGGAGTGTTGGGTAACAGTGCTTCGTGGGAGGCAGTTGTAGGTGTGTGCAGAGGGTCCCTGGTTCGAGCTTAGGTAGGGGCGAAGAGAGGGACGGCAGCTATACTGTTACACCAGGAAGTTTGTCATTATTGATTGATAACCATTTTTCCACAATAATGACAAACTTCCTGGTGTAACAGCGTAGCTTCCGTCTCAGAAATGACTAATATATTAATGTTATATGATGTTAGCAACTTATTGATTTCATTAACCTTATTTCTAAAGCTACGTACAGTATATTAATATGGGCTATTTTCAGCCCTTTCCTGGGTAGCTTATCAGAGACAGATATAATATGGAAACAAAGCAAGAGCAAAAAAATATACATTCAGCAGTCCATTAATCAGTTGGTGCGTGTAAGTGTGTGTGTGCATGCTGATGGGTTAAAGCTGCAAACCCATAGGCTTGGCTCTCTCATCCCTTCCAGGCTTTTGGGAGGGAGAGTGGACAATGAGCCTGTCATAGCGGATGTAAGCAATGTCCCCACGCGCTCTGACAGCTTTCATGGCTGGGATCAGTTCTTTCCTCTTCTGGCGCACCGCTTCCGGATAGTCCTCGTTGATGAAGATATACATGTACGCTCCTCTCAAGTTCTTGGCTCTTCCCAGAACAGCTACCTTGTCCTTGAGCCTCAGGAACTTGACTACTATCGGGCCTGTTACCTGGTGGTGGGTTTTCCAGTCCTGCGGGCGTGCTCCACCTCAAACTTCCTGTGGTCCATCTTCAGTACCTCATTCTGGTGCTTCTGATGTAGTATCTGTTGCATGACAATCTCTGAAATAATGCCATCGACTTCTTTGGCAGCTTAGTGACAGAGGTCCCTGTACTCCCCCTCTAAGACGCCTTTCAGTTGTAAGAGGAGAGAACCGTTGAAGGACTGGCCGAGACGGTCAGGTGACAACTGGCAGTGTCCATCAGGTAAGTACTAGCTGACTGCTTCAATGAGCTCATCGATCTTGTCACGCTGGCTGTGTAAACAGTGAGACCTCTCCGGTTGTCACTGGCGGTCCATGCTCAGGTCGACACTGATCCCGGTGTTCTCTGGTCGAGGTTCGATGCTGATCTTGGCAATCTCTGTTTGAGATTAGCCTGGGGTGGGAACCCGGTGAATTAGCAACTGATGAAAAGGCTTAGGCTCTGTCCTCTATTCTGCTGGTCAGCCTGGGTGGTGACTTGAACCGGTGATAAGTCGTTGAAGGGGAAGCTGGTGAACTGACATAATTATTGAGTTATTGTGGCAGGTGAGCTGGTTGCCGCAGATGGACCACGTCTTGTGGAGGATCATCTCTGTTATCCTTGGGCTGTAGCAGTTACTGGATCTGGCTCGAAAGACCATGAAAAATAGTTGTAGAGAATCTAAGGACCATGAATGTGAGAATAGACCTTAGGTGCTGGCTTAAGGCCAATAGCAACCACTACAGAATTTCTGGTCAGAACAAGGAAGAGGCGGATGTCCAGGTTAAGGGAAGTTTAATGGAAGAAGATGTCCACATTCACACACACAACTGACCACTCATGGTTCAGATAACTGAGAACCATGTCCAGTGAGAACGGACATTAACTATGTTTCTGAAAGGAGAATTAGGCTATAGCACTGGTATAAAATGAATAACATGGCTGTACAAGCTATGTCATCCATAACAGCAAGGGCTATACACCACAGAAAGCCTAAAGCCTAGTCAAATGGCAATAGATGAAACAGCCTAGTGGACTTGTACACATGAAACTCAGGCAAATGTGCTCAAATAAACATTACAGGAATGTTGAAATGTATACGTAATTTAAATACAATGAGCATGAGCGATAAATATAGAATAGAAAATAGCCTAGCACCAGAAAATGACCAATGCTAATAAATGGTTCATCGCTAACAGCCGTGCTAAAATGCTCATGCATTCCAATGCAAAATGCAAAAGGTAGCGCTAGCGGGAGCACAAGCTATCTAACGAGCTCAACACACATGGTAATTACACACAATAGTCCACAAAACTTAGCTCCACATGATATGACACAGATCTCAAGGCACTTACATTTAGATGCACGCAGAATTAAACATCAAACAGGCAGGGATTCAGTCCACGGGAGGAAAACTTCAGCAGGAGGGAATACTGTAGTGGTGCTCATCAGGATGGGGGAAAGCATGTTTCTGAACACAAGGTGTGCTGGGGGAGCCAACACAAACTGAAACTGAAATCCAGGAAATCTAGGCCGATGATAGTCTGAACGAGATGTGGTGATAAGTAATTGGCTGACAATGACCAAAGTGGGGGTTCTCTGAATGGGAGACTAAGCTGCCTGACTAGAACTAACCAGGAAGGATGGCTAGGATCAGCTGACTGAAGCTGGCCGTTTTAACACCCTACATGATATCACAAACACTGGGTGACACTACTGAAAGGCACACAAAAGGGTTAACTTATCAGCCATGCTTGAAAGCATGTGAAGGAGACAGAAGTGCTCCCCTACTACTTACTTAAGGAACATGCACACACCTGTTGGAAAGGGTGACCTCTATTGATCTACACATATCCCTGCAGTAGTAACTGCCTCATTCACGCCACTAACAAACACCCCACAGCTCCCTCTAGTGGTCAGCTGTGGTACTGCACCGACTCCAAGACTATGCCATCAGCTACCCTGTCAATCACCGCACTGACTCCGCCTCTCACAGAGCTGATTGGAGCACACCAGTGCAGTGACTCGTTAGTCAGCCAATCTCCTGACTCTGCCTACTGTTAACAGGGCTTCTATTCTCAATGTTCCCTCACTTGGCTGTGTTCAACTGTTATTTATAGAATCCTCAGGATCCAGGGGGGGAGAGATGGAGGGAGTGGGGAGAAAAAGGGGGCGTGGGCAGATACCAATGAGACAGCCACCATAAGGGGTGATGGTTTTTAGAACATCAGCGAGAGGGAGACAGAGAGAGGAAAAATTAGATGAAGAGAGGGACTGACGGTGGAAAAGATAAGTACAGTACATCAGGAGAGCCATAGCAGAGGGACAGACAAACTGGGGACCGTGTAGCATACGGAGAGAGAGAGAGAGAGTTACAACACAGTATATAGACATAATATGACATATTTACTATCCATTTCACTTGCTTTGGCAATGTAAACATATGTTTACCATGCCAATAAAGTCCTTTGAATTTAATGAGAGAGAGAGAGAGAGAGAGAGCGAGCGAGAGAGAACCAGTCATCTCAACAGAGCAGAGTACAGATTGATCCTCTCCTACCAGGCTGTCGGGGATTCAGATTAATGGTTCATCCTCTGATGGAGAGAGCATGGCTGGGAAGAGAACGGTGGCAAATATAAGAAGAGAGCATAAGAACACTGTGTCCAAGGCAGACCTGAGTACTTGCCTATAGGCTTTAGCTCAAAAGGCTAACACAGGCTTACAGTATGGTGCACAACAGATTCAAACCTAATCTGTACCTCATTAACAATAGTACAAGTATTCATCAGTGCAATGCTGTGTATGTATCATCTACATGTATTACCAGTGGTGGAAAAAGTACCCATTTGTCATCCTTGCGTAAAAGTATAGATACCTTAACAGAAATTGACCCAAGTGAAAGTCACCCAATAAAATACTACTTGAGAAAAAGTCTAAAAGTATTTGGTTTTAAATATACTTAAGTATCAAAAGTAAAAGTATAAATCATTTCACATTCCTTATATTAAGCAAACCAGACGGCACAATTTTCTTGTTTTATTATTTTACGGATTGCTAGGGGGACACTCCAACACTCAGACATATTTTACAAATTAAGCATTTGTGTTTAGTGAATCCGCCAGATCAGAGGCAGTAGCGATGATCAGGGATGTGTCCTGCTAAGCATTCGAAATGTAATTAGTACTGTTGGGTGTCATGGAAAATGTATGGAGTAAAAAGTACATTATTTTCTTTAGGAAGTAAAAGTTGTCAAAAATATAAATAGTAAAGTAAAGTACAGATACCCCAAAAAACGACTTAAGTAGTACTTTAAAGTATTTTTACTTAAGTACTTTACACCACTGTGTATCACAACAGAGTGTCAATTGCCACATATTTCTATGCATAATGCATTACTTCCGAACTAACTGCATTTATTGTGATGTCTGTATTCAGTACACATGTCTACATGATGTCATACTAAATAATAATTCGTTTCTCTTTGCATAACTGAGATGGCAGCCATAGATGTAGATAGACAACTCTAGTGCCCAAATGCCGATATTAGCATGGGCGGCACAATTGAGGACTTTCACAATTTTGAAGAAGTCAACTGGGTGGGACTTCCTATGTGTTAAGGAAGGATCACAATGATTCCATCCAGATACTCAGGAGGGATCAGACAATTAATTATACTTGTGAGCAAACATTCCATAACTGTAGGTGGTTGTAAATCACCAATCCTGGCTTTATACCTGCTCAAATAATACACTCCAGGTGACAGTAGAAGTCGTAGAAGAAGACAACTGACTACTTATTAAAAATGTAGATGGCCTTACTGTATGAAAGTGGTACTTCCTGTTGTCTCGTTTTGTAGGCTAAGAATGGACTTTAAATTTGCATAATCAAACTCATGAAAACACAGTCATGTACAACCTGGACTCGGGGGTAGAGGTAACATAGTACATTCAAATCTGGGACACTCCAATTAGTATGATATGTTATGTTTCGCAGTGTTGTAAAGTACTTAAGTAAAAATACTTTAAAGTACTACTTAAGTTGTTTTTTTGTGTATCTGTACTTTACTTTACTATTTATATTTTGGACAACTTTTATGTTCACTCTACTACATTCCTAAAGAAAATATTGTATTTTTTACTCGTAACATTTTCCCTGAAAACCAAAAGCACATTTTGAATGCTTAGCAGGACAGGAAAATTGTCAAATTAATGCCTTTATCAAAAGAACACCTACTGTCTCTGGTCTGGTGGACTCACTAAACACAAATGCATCATTTGTAAATAATGCTGAGTGTTGTACATTGGCTATCTGTACATTTTAAAAACAAGAAAATGGTGCCATCTGTTTTGCTTAATATAAGGAATTTTAAATGATTTATACTTTTATTTGAGTAATTACATTTACTTTTGATAGTTAAGTATATTTAAAATCAAATACTTTTGGACTTTTACTCAAATTGTATTTTACTTACACTCGAGTCATTTTCTATTAAGGTATTTATACTTTTACTCAAGTATGACAATTGGGTACTTTTTCCACCACTGACATTTCGTTTGGTATGTATTCATTTGTGGATGTCCATCATCCATTTCGTATGATATGTTACAAATTACAATTCATACAATAGGGCCAGCAGGTAGCCTAGAGGTTAAAAGCGTTAGGCCAGTAGCCAAAAGGTTGCTGTTTTGAATCCCTGAGCTGACTAGGTGAAAAGTCTATCGATGTGCCCTTGAGCAAGGCACTTAACCCTAATTACTCCTGTAAGTCGCTCTGAATAAGAGTGTCTGCTAAATAACTAACAGGTAATATGTTATGAATTGTAATTCTTACAACATATGAATTTGAAAAACATATGATATGTTACGAATTCCAATTTCTTGTTGTCTAGGTGGCTAATGCTAATGTTAGCTAGGTGGTTAAGGTTATGGTTAGCTAAGTCGTTGCAAAGTAGCTAGTAAGTAGTTGCTAATTAGCTACAATTATAAAGTTGTCCGTGATGAGATGGGAACATGCAGACTTTGGGTTGCTAGGCATTCACGTTATACGCCTCCCACCAGCTGTATGTCTAATTTTTGACACCATGACCACGGAATAAACTTCTTTTTTTTTTTTGCATTTTCAACAAGTACTTGCTGGCAACATTCAATCTAATATAAAAAGGCCTGTAACTAACGGGTTCTTAACGTCCTGTAAGTCCTCAGCTCAAGCAGGCACGCTACGGCATGCATCAAGGTGGCAGGAGTTGTAGCTCCATTGACACTTTTCTAATTCGTCAAGTATTTTGATTAAATGCATTGGGTATGAGCAAATCAATACACAAATGAATATAATTGTAAATATATCCTATATGACTGTGTTTCCATAAATGGGATTATATAAACTTAAAGCCCATTCAAAAACAGTATGGGACTTGCAACGGTAACTACCCACTGGGCGCACACTGAATTCCGTTGATTTGACATGGGTACTCTCATACCATATCAAAGATGGTGGATAAATTAAGATAGTTCACTCAGGCCGTTTACCATTAGACATGTGATCGTAGCTGGGTCTGGCCTCCTTAGTTCATGGACTTCCATTGAAACAGAAACATTTGTGAGTGGGATGTCTCGCTTCCTCTTCTGTCTCTAAACGTATGGCGCTCCTCGTCATCTCACAGCCTCCATAATGGGACAGATACAAAGATGTGTCTTCTATCTAAGTCTATGGAAGCAAGTTGAAGGAAAATGGGTCTTCTTAGAACTACAAAGCCCATTGATTTCCAAATCTCTGCGTGTGACCGTAACACCACGCAGATGCACGAGGAAGGGGCTCGGTTGGACCCATAGAGATAGTTAGAGGACACAACATTGTATCTGTCCCACTTTGACATCTGTGAGAGCATGGGCAGCGCCATTGAGTCCCTCTACATTTTGAAGAAGTCAAATTTCTTCTTCTGATACTTCTATGGTTGGTAAACAAACTGAAAGGGTGCAAACTGCCACCCGGAGTGTGCTGATTGAACAGGCATTAAGCCAAGGTTTACAATTTACTGCCATTTGGCGTTATGGAATGTTTACTCACAAGTATAATTCATTGGCTGATCCCTCCTGATGATGTGGATGCAATTATGTGATCCTTCTGTAACCCATTGGCATTCCCACCCAGCTGACGAAGTGTGAAATTCCTGAATTGCTCTGCTCATTCTCAGTCATTGTAAATAAGAATTTATTATTAACTGACTTGCCTAGTTAAAAAAAAAAACATTCTAAAACTGCTTTTGGGCACTAGAGTCCTCTATCTATCTCTATGGTCGGATCTGTGTTTACTTCCGGATTTCGTTCGCAGCAGCTGAAGATTGCTAGCGGTTTGAGCTCCAGAGCTAATACAGTACAAGGATTCATGACAGAGTGTTGCTAGCAAGACTAGTGGCATCGCAAGACTCGATTCATTCGGTCCTGCAGTCTGCGAAGGACATTCGACACGCCAGCGGACGTAAAGCGAAGCCCCAGTAGGATACCTCGCTGACTGGAAATTGGACCGAGACTTTTGCCCGCTCTTCTCCGAGCTCAAAGTCACTCAATGCTGCGCTCCTCTCACCCAGCGCAGCACCGGGGCTCCGACTAGGCAGCTAACTGTTCATGTTCTTGTAGTTATCTAGGCACAGGTTCAAAACAAGGACACCAGCGATACGTGTTTGACATTTGACCACCGAATTAGGCACAGGGAGAAACCGATCCACGAAGAGTCGGGGACAGGCGGGGAAGCGAGGGGTGCCCGAATAAAGTAGGGGGTCGCCTCCAGCAGCCTTGGCGGATTTATCCCTACCCTAGTTACAAACATCATGGATTGGTTAATGGGGTGAGTACAGCTACCTCTTTCTCGTTGACAGCACCAGTTACTAATCTCTTTTGTGGCCGGTAATATTTGACAGGTACAAAACAAACGATGTTTAGCTCTTTTACTAATCAGAAAATGCACGATACATAATACTATTATGGTGGTAATGACTCCCCTTTCCCCTGGATGTCTAGCTACCGAAGTAACGTTACTGTAGATATCATCATGGCATGTTCTATTTTTTTTGCCCAACACGGTAACATTAACCGGCGAGACTCTATTTTGAGCATCCGGTGCAGTGTGGGCCTGACGTTGCACAGCAAGTGGCCAGGAAGATTTAGGACGTGAAAATGTATTTCTATAGAAGCCCGTCACGCAGGCTACACTCACGTTTGCGAACTATAACTAGTTAGATATCTAGTTTCCAGGTAGCTAGATTTACCGGACTAGCGGTGTTCGGTGTAACGTCATTTCCCTTCGCAAGGTGCATTGTTTGGCCAACGTCTCGATCAGATTTCAACATGGAAAACAAGCGAACTACTTAGCCAGCTAGGTTTTTTTTTTGCTTACTACGTTGACTTCGTCTTCGCTGTAAATTGGCTAGTTAGGTAACAAGTTAGCGGTAGCTTAGAGGGCTAGCTGGCGGCAACACAGGCACGGTGACTTGTGCGGATTTTGTTACCTTTTTAGGTACGAGTCTAAAGTACACGTCGTTGCTACAATGTAACATATTTTGGTTGAGCAAATTACATTCCAGAGGTTTATCACGACGGTGCCGTTTGTTTCGGTCAATTGTGCTGTAACTAAAGGCAAGCCAGGTGTGTGGCGACGTCATCGTGGGAATTGACACCTCGTTGCGAAGGCGACGCTGACCTGTCACTTTATTTTCTGGGTGCCACTTCCGCCTTTTAGAGTTCCAGCTCTGAAGAGGGGTCTTGCATATCTTGTAGCTTGTTTGATAATGAATTGTAGAGTTGTAGCTCAGTTTATGGCTTGGTTTTTTGACAGGTCCACTGCTCATGTATCATCTGTAGGGGTAGGGAGGGAGAGATTGTGGATGCGTTATACTTCCATGCCCAGTCCGGTCTTTCCATCATGAAGTGAGACATTGCAAGACAAGTGTGTTCTCCCATTGGGGTCGTTCCATGTAATTTCAGCAAGCCATGATACCACCTCAGATTGTTCTGAAATCGTTTCTGGAATTGGAAACACATAAGATAAGCATTGGGGAAACATTATTTAAATGAAATGCCACATGAAGTGTGAAAATGCTAATATATGTACCATGGACTTGCTTTGGATTTGCGACACGCATTAAAAAGGTAGCATTTGAAACAGTGGCCAGGGGGGACATAATAACTTCAATAACGAGGTTTCCATTCAACCTTTTAATGCGAGTAAAGTAATGTTGGATAAAAAAAAAATGATGACAGGCCTGACTGAAACATATACTAATTTCTCTGAACAGGGGGAAAAAACATCACCAAGTTCATTGAGAATACATTACATAGGATGAAGAAACAGTACTCCCAGCCACAGTTCCTCGTTGTTGATGTGGGATTGGCATAGGGTGTGAGGATTCCATGGAATGATAATCTTATTTTTCTAACAACAAATGATTTCAGAAAAATTTGAAATGGCTGGTGGTCAGTCCTCTTTCTTGTGCTTTTTGAGGTGGAACGATCCATTGGCCTTATTTGTTTCTTGACTACAGATTTTGTTTCCTGACTAAGTCACACAATATTTACAATGCAAACCCTGGTGAATCAGGCAAGGGCAGAGTCTGATTCATATTTGCCCGCAAAGAGGAGAGTCATGAAAATGTAATTGACAACTTTGCAATGGTGTGATAAACTCAGAATATATGCACGTGATTATCAGACAAACGCATTTGCCTGTTTTTGTGAGCTCACTCAAGGAGTGCATCAGTTTGCGTGGATTATCAACCTCTCATTGAACTCTTAGCCTAACTGCCAGTCACTTGCTGTGTGTTTTTTATCATGTTAACCCTCCTGTTTTTTCTGGTATTATTTTAATCTGTCGCAGCTTCATTCTGTGTAGAAGAGGTCTATGTATTGTCCCACGGCATATCGAAGTACATTTGAAAGAGCTAGTCTGTCCATCTCTCTGTTATTTGTGAGTGAGGTTATGAAGAGATCAGTGCTCCGTCTTCCTACAGACACACGGCTTGTCTCACTGTCTGCCTGTCTTGTGGTCCTGGGCCACCACTGATATCATTTCCCAGGCAGGATCTAGAACACAGCACAGGGTCAGAACACTTCCTTTGTCTGCCCCGGCAGTGTCAAGGCAGGAGTCCCCACTGAAAGGTGTGCCGCCCTAGCCCAGTCACTCAGTCAGTGTGAGGGCAGAGGAAGGGGTGGAGGCCTGCTGTTTGGGTGGTTCACCTCCTTTTGACATTCTGGCTGAGAGATAACAACAACAACAAGGCAGTCACCGCCCCATTGGAATCCCGGCCAAAATATGAACCAGACACCGGCTTCAACTACTTGTTTTTTTTTTATCTGACATTCGTCGTCTTGTTGATGTGGTGGTGATGACTCATGTATTTTTTTTTCTTGGAAAAATATGTATATCTCTCACCCCCTATGCTTCTCTCTCACTGCAATTTGCTCGCTCTCTCTGCTGTATCATGAAGTCTGCAATCAGCTCTTTTGTTTTGTTAACGCTGAGTAAGAGGTTATTTTCCTGGCACCACCCTCCCAGGGCCCTCACCTCCTCCCTGTAGGCTGTTTTGTCACTGTTGGTAATCAGGCCTACTACTGATGTGTTGTCTGCAAACTTGATGATTGAGTTGGAGGCGTGCGTGGCCACGCAGTCATGGGTGAACAGAGCGTACAGGAGGGGGCTGAGCACGCACCCTTGTGGGTCCCCTGTGTTGAGGATCAAGAAGTCCAGGACCCAGTTGCACAGTGTGTGGTTCAGACTCTGGGCCCCAAGCTTAATGATGGGCTTGGAGGGTACTATGTCGTTGAATGCTGAGCTATTGCAGCTGGTGTTTGTGCAAGACATGAATGCATGCAAAGCGTCTTTGCCCTTATCCAGAGTGCGTCACTCCTGAGAGTGGAGTCTTGAATGAGGTAACGAAGCGTGTAATCACTCTGAATACAGACGATGCAGGGTGAAGGATGACGCAGCCACAATGAATGGGGGGGTGACATGGAGAAGACGATAGGACCAGGACTGATGGATAGAGGGAGGGAAAGAGGAATAGATGGCGACGGGGCAATATGTCCCTAACTGATAAGGGAGAGAAGGAAGGAAGGCGAGAAGGACTCACAGACAGATGGAGGAGCGATGGAGTGAAGGAGAGGGGGCGCTATGGGTGCTGCTCTTGGAGTTATGATACAGGGATGAAAATCTTAATGATGCAGGGAACGATGGGATGGAGGGAGGTGCCCAGAGAGACTGGTGGAGGGAAGAAGAGGGTGAAAAGGGAATGCATGATGGGGGAGGGATCACATGATGAAGAGAAGGTTGACAGGACCATGACTGGTGGAGGAAGGGAAACGATGGATAGAGATGAGTTGCTGATGCAGGCCTCAAAATTAATGCTTGTCCTAATGTATTTTATTTACCCTTTTATTAACAAGGCAAGTCAGTTAAGAACAAATTCTTATTTACAATGACGGCCTACCAAAAGGCAAAAGGCTTCATGCGGGGACGGAAGCTGGGGTTACAAATCTAGGACAAAACACACATCACGACAAGGGAGACGCCCCAACACTACGTAAAGAGAGACCTATGACGACAGCACAGCCTGGCAGCAACACATGACAGCAACACAACATGGCAACAGCACAACATGGTAGCAGCACAAAACATGGTACAAACATTATTGGGCACTGACAACAGCACAATGGGCAAGAAGGTAGAGACATCCATACATCGTGCGAAGCAACAATAATAACAATATTTAAATACATTTTTCATGTACGTACATAAAAAAGCATTAATGTCAAAATGTAGGTGATTATACATACTGGGTACAGACTCCTGTCCAAACAAATGCTGAAATGATTGAGGCGCCAGAAAATGTAGCCAAACTTGAATTACATGAATATAGGCTTAACGTCAGTCGTGTTTGACAATTACCATCTACAGTCTTTATACTGTCAACATAAAGTGGCTTCAGAAAGGGTTCATACCCCTTGACTTATTTTATTTAACCCTTTATTTGACCAGGTAAGTTGACTAAGAACACATTTTTATTTAAGGAAACAGCCCAGGCAATAGTTACAGGGATGAATGAGCCAATTTGAAGCTTTGACGATTAGGTGGCCATTATGGTATGAGGGCCAGATTGGGAATTTAGCCAGGACACTGGGGTTAACACCCCTACTCTTACAATAAGTACCATGGGATCTTTAGTGACCACTAAAGACACCCATTTAACGTCCCAGCCGGAAGACTGCACCCTACACAGGGCAATGTCCCCAATCACTGCCCTGGGATGTTTTTTTTTTTTTACTGGCCTACTGGCCATCCAACACCACTTACAGCAGCATCTGGTCGCCCATCCAGGGACCGACCAGGACCAAGCCTGCTTAACTTAAGAGGCAAGCCAGGAGTGGGATGCAGGGTGGGTATAGCTTGTTCAATTAATCATCAAATTGCTTAAGGTAGGCACTTCAAAGCAAAGTAGCTAGCTAACTAAGACCTGTTTATCTATAATCTTGTAAGGCCATCATTTTCATGTTTCACTAGGGCTGTGACGATCATAGAATTTTTGGTAATGTTTTTTTGGGTCAAGAAAATGACCATGGGCACAGTTTAACTGTTCAAATTGCAAAATGAAGACTCATTTTCTCTCTCCTGCTGTGCTGCTGACTGTAGCAGTTGCCCCATAGAAATATAATGAATAGAAAGGGTCTCTCCATTCAAGTCAATGGTGGCATAATCGGTAGACTGGCAGACATTTTGAGTATGCCCATGCCAGGAAGTAAAAAGCAGGAAGTGTACTCAACAAATCACAGCACAGATTGAAGAATCAACTCGACTGACATTACAAAAAATACATTCCATGGCATGAGCCACATCAGTTGGCCTCATTTGAGTGAGCCTCATTTGAGTGAGCATTGTACAGTACCATGGCAATCCAGCATCAGTTGATGGAACATTTCAAAATACCATGGATTGCATCACAGTCAGCCATTACGAGTGTACCCATGAGTTTACCAGTCAAATTGCCAGGGTTAGAGCTTCCAAGCCCATTCTATTTCTAAGAGTGGCCTACTCTCTGCCATTGTGTTGCCTAGCAACACAGTAAACAATCTATCACGCAGAGGTCATGCCTCTGGGTGATACAGAGTTGATATTCGCTAGCCTGATTTCAACTTTTGGTGTTTAGAAAATCACTTCCGCTTATAAATGTCAACACTCACCAAGAATGACAGTGGGTAGTTTATTTCAGTGCACAGAAGCAAGTTTTCTGGTTGGATTTTAAATAATTTGTACAACTTTACAAACAGGAGAAATATGCGCACTGTAGCTGGTATAGTCTTAGATGTCCCAGGCCTTGGAGCATCGTTAACGCGTGGAGAATGCTCACTTTGACACAATTATGATCAAATATTATTATTATTATAATCAATTATGATTGCTTGCTATTTTACATTTTTGTGTTATTACATTTTTTTTTTTTTTACATTTCCTTTCTGACAATTTATAATGATATTCTACTTGTCCAACAAATGTTCTTACCTGTCCTGGAGCCCTGGTGTGTGTCAATCTGGGTGCAGCAGGTAGCCTGGCGTGTAGGAGCCGACAAGGTAAACATCTGTTGTTCTGCCCTTGAGCAAGGCAGTATAACCCCCAACAACAACTGCTCCCGGGCGCCAATTTGTGCAACTGACTAGGTATCCCCTATTCCCTTCCCTTTCTACTACTAGTGTGCAACAGCTTGTTGTCAAGACCTTCACAACGTTGGCAGACGATTGGGGTTTCGGTGTGTTGCAGCCTTTGTGTGTGTTGGTCACATGATCAAATGTACCCCTTTTGGAGCCAGGTGAACTCATTGCTGAGGGTTCAATAGGACGTTAAATGACAGTGGAGCTGCACAGCAATGCCGACATGTCTTTTCCTGCTGGGCGGAAACAGCCGGGCGCTACAGATGTTTAATCCCTCCTGCTTTTCAATGATGGATGGGTAATACACGATGGAGAGAGAGATTACAACTGCTAGGCAAAGTGGTGTTGGCTTTAGAGTGCATGACCTTAACAATGGCTGTATTTGAATGCGGGTGGTGGATAGGACACAGGCTACATGTCAGCCTGCTCAGACGAACATGGGAGACTGTTGATGAACAAGAGCGTCACCGACTGGTGGTGGTCTCTGAAAGTCGGGCCGGCACCCTCTGTTCGAAGGCGTGGTAATGAGTGAACACACTTTATTGCACACAGTTAATTAAGACACACACACACCAATTTAGCAGGAGGGGATGAGTAAAAATGGTTACCTACAAGATGAAAACAAGAATATGTAACAGTGCTAAGCTAACGATGGTTTAAGCATTGAACACGTGCAGGCTAATGACAGGGGAATAGCAGTTGAGCCTATACATTGCAGCAGCTAATGTAGTAGCAAGGAAATGGAAGCATCCATAATGGCTAGGCGAACCGAACGAGTGTGTTTGCATACTCCCTTAAAAGACATTCACTTGAAAAACTAGAAAAAAGTGGCGATAGTACTGTTTGTCTGTTTTGAGACACCATAGCCAGTATACACTCCCTCAAAATACCAGAATGAAGCTACTATAACTCAAGAAATCTGTCATTAATTTGGACATTTTTGCCAAGGAGATCTTAGTCGCACAATTTTACATCTAACTTAAGTGGTTTGGTGCAGTATTTCTCAATAACAAAATTGCATTAAAACGAGTCGTCTCTTGTTCAATGACGACAAATACTTTATTGAAGAATCCCTACTGTCGACTAATCACAGACGAAGGGTCGTAGACTTTGGCTATCGACTAAAGTTTGCCTCCCAAATAAAATTTGCGCGTGTGTGTGTGTGCCAGAACCCTCACTGAAGTCCAAAACGAACAAAAATGTCACAAAATGTCACCATAATAATGCACAAACTCTTCCAGACACTTTCACCTGGGAAGCATGCCGAACGCCTCAAGGCGTTAGCGTAGGCTAACGGGTTACACCAAGAACATAAGGGCAATGAACATAGCAGACTATATACAAACGGAAGTCGTAACATTAGCACTTGGCTAGTACGATAGGCTAGGCCTGGCTATATAGCGAAGGAAACAAATAGACTAGCTAGCATACATGGTATATGCAAAGGATTGGACAAGGCTGCCATGACAACTATTAAAACGGGCCATCTTAAGCCTATACCGGTAATGAGCCTAGGCTGTATTTCCTGGCCTGAGCAATATTTATTGTCGGTTAAGAACAAATTCTTATTTTCCAATGATGGCCAATGAAGTAATGAAGTAATAATTTTAGATGTAATGAAAAGCGCTACATAAAATACAAGTACAATGTCAGTCTCTTTTTTAAATTCGAAACAAATTAACAAAACAATTTTAGGGGTCTTGCAGTTCATGGGCGATCTTTCACCGCTTTCGGGTGCTAGGTAGTTCGAACGAGTCGTATGTTCGATCGGAGGGAGCCAAGACGGTACAGCCAGGCCGTCTGACAAACGGGCCACAGAGCTCTTCATCGGGGCACCTCGTCAAATTCGATGTTCAGAGCACTTCCTCTGTAGGGTAGGCTGGGTCGCCCACTACTGAAATGCAGCACCCACATGGGCAACGCTTCGACCACCGCAGTCCACTTCCCTCTGAAACAGGGCTGGTGGCTGAAAAAAGCCAACGCTTGTTGATATGGTGTTACTGCATCATTAAAATGGGCAGCGGAGATGGCTGGAGGGGAGATTCACAGAGCTAGATATGAACTCGCATCACACACAGGGACGGTCATGGCTATTTACTGTGTGTCACGCCATAGTCACACACAGCCATGTGTGTGTGTGGGTGACTGCATTGTGTGTTGTTATAAACCATGAGTAGGCAATGGCCTATACTAATATGTGTGTTATTTTATTTGTGTGTGTCTGAGTAGTGCTACTCCTTTCTACCTTCGACTCACACTGTAAATACATGTGCTGGTACATTTCATAGTAGCTGTCATTTGCTTGTTAGTGGCCATTTCCTCATCTCAACCCAACACACACACACACACACACACACACACACACACACACACACACACACACACACACACTTTAAAAAAAACTTTATTTGAATCCACCAATCAAATTGACAAAAATATTTAAATATTTCAAAGGTCCCTGTATGCATGGCACTCAAGGGTACAGCTGCCAACGACGGCTGAATCAGAGCAGTACCTCGCCAACTGCTTTGTCCTAGTTTTTATCAGGGCCCGCAATCTGGAGGCCACGCGCTGCAAGCCTGTGAACGTGGCCGAGACTGCCGAATATCAGCGCCACCAGCATTCACCTACACCCTAGGCTGTCCCAGCTTGCCACGAGGGGCTGGTATTTTAAGCAGCTTCTCTGCAAAGGCCTGCTCCATGTAGCCGTCCAATGAGAAGGCCACTTCCAAAATAAGCACCCCCCCCCACAACAACAATATCTGCCGTAGTCGGCACACAGGAAACATAACATCAAACCAGCTTCCCCTTACACAGTAATTTTCATGCATGTGTGCTGTTGGTGAGACCACGAATCTCAGCTCGCTGGCTGTCAGGTCAACACGGCGGTCATATCTAGCAATGTACATATCCTTGTATGAACAGCAGCCATTCACAACATGGACAATGGACTCCATTACATTTGACTCATGTAGAACGCACAATGGGTCATGGTTTGCAGGGTACCAGAGTGCTAGGTTCTATTTTGTTGGTAGAACTCGCAGCCTCGCCTTACCAGTAAAAATTGAGAATGTCCCCGCCAACGGCAGCATTCTGGCACATGGAATGGGAGACTGAGTGGTCAGCACCGTCCAGATCAGCGAGTTTTGCCTGCAGCCTCAGGGCCAGTCCAGTTTTGCAGTAGCTGCATGTCTGTCTGATAAGACCGGAGGAGTGTGGTCCTGGATGTAGGATGTGATGTTGTGTCGTGGGTGACCGACGCCTCCACGACAACACAGCGATCTGTAACTGCATCCAGAGGCAGTCGTTTGCATATCAGTCCGTGTCCACCTGAGCTCCTCTCCAGTCCGGTCGCTCAGGTCGTTGCAGTCCGGCCTGTCTGTCAGACTCCAAAGCCTGCAGCACGAGTTAATGATTTAATGAGCCATTTGTAGTTTCCCTGTACCGGCCGTGTGTACTTAGACTTGCATGGCATAATCTTTGAAACAAGCATATGCTACTGGCAGGATCAACCAGGTAGGGTTAGTCTGTAAGCACGCACACACACACACACAATCTCCGTGGTAGAGAACGGCTGAAAATCGGTCTGGCTGATGGTCTTTTTGCCTTTCCTTGACTATCGGCACAGCCGATATCCCCTGTGTAGAGTGAGCACACTTGCCTCTTGTGTCAAACTGTTGCAAGTCGACGAGGAACCTCTGGCTGGACTGCATCTTGTTAGCTACCTACTCATGCTACAGCACGTTACAAAACAATATACCGGTAGCTTGCTAGCTACGGGTTAGTGTCCTGCACCTTCACCCAGTTTATTAAGAAATGTAACATTCCCCCAGAAATATTACCATGTATAGTATGTAATTTGGTAAAAACAAAGTCTAATTAATTCATTTTAAAATAGATTCAGTTACTGTATACATGGCTGTCTCTGGGAAATCAAAATGTTCAAATTTAATGATATTGAATATCGGCCTCCTTGACTCCCAAAAATAGTCCCAAGAAAATCAAATAACAGTCGTTCTTTATGCAGTGGCACTGTGTTAGACCAGGTAATTGAGTTTCCTTTGCTAGAGCCAGGGTTGGGGGCAATTCCATTTTCATTCCTGTCAATTCAGGAAGAATGCTGAAATTCCAATTTTCCTCAATGCTTTTAAATGAGTAACGTTTCGAATTGGAATATGGTTTACTTTTATAAATTGACTGGAATTAAAATTGCAATGATCCCCCCCCCCCATTCCTGGGTAGAGTTGAAGATATAGGCTAGAGCTAGATAAGGGCAATTCCATGATAACGGAGTTACGCTGAGACTCTGTTTAAATGTTTAATTTTTTTTATGTCTGGCAAACAAACCCATTGCTTTCAAAATGTAACACCATACAACTCAGGTTAGTCTTGGCGTAATTCCGTTATGGTGGAATTGATACATAGGATATTTTGTTGGTCTCGCTGTCGCTGCACTCTCCTGGCTGCCTGTAGCAGGGACTAACAGAACATTGCTTTGCCCAGATTTGAGTCGACTACCTTTCTACCACACTCTCTCTGTTTCCACAATGTTCTTTTACCCTTTAAAAAAAAATAACTTTACTAGGCTTGTTCTACTATGCTATGGCTCCTACTCACCAGGCCCTTGTCTATGGTGGTGTCCGATGTCTTAAGTCAGGGGTTCCCAAACCTTTTTTTGCATTGGGACCCCTTTTGTGATATCAAATTCATCAGGCACCACCCTAATAATATCAGAACACAACTCCTACTTTAGAGTGCCATTGAAAAAAATTGCGTACAAGCAGTTTCTGCAGTGCATGGCCCGGACTAATCCAGTCTCGGCCCCTGCCAAATAATGGTTTTAAAGGTCCCGCTCTTGGCATCCGAGAGAACATTTTGCTGAAATGTCTTGAGTCAATAAGTATTTGAACCCCTTTGTTATGGCAAGCCTAAGTAAGTTCAGGAGTAATAATTCGCTTATCAAGGCGCTTAAGTTGCATGGACTCACTCTGTTTGCAATAATAGTGTTTAACGCAATTGTTTTAATGACTACTTTGTCTCTGTACCCCCACACAGGTAATTATCTGTAGGGTCCCTCAGTTGAGCAGTGAAATTCAACCACAGACCAGGGAGTTTTTCCAATGCCTTGCGAAGAAGGGCAATAAAAAAAGAAGCAGACATTTCAATACAGGCGTCCTTCCTAACTCAGTTGCCAGAGAGGAAGGAAACCGCTCAGGGATTTCAGCATAAAGCCAATAGTGAAGTTAAAACAGTTACAGAGTTTAATGGCTGTGATAGGACAAAACTGAGGATGGATACATATTTTAGTCACTCCACAATAGTTACCTAAATGACAGAGTGAAAAGAAGGAAGCCTGTACAGAATAATTTTTATTCCAAAACATGCATCCTGTCACAAAAGTAATACAGCAAAAAATGTGGCAAAGCAATTTTTGTCCTGAATACAAAGTGTTTTATTTTTGGGGCAAATCCAATACATTCCTGAGTACAACGGGACTTGCCATATTTTCAAACATAGTGGTGACTGCATCATGTTATGGGTGTGCTTGAAAGGACTGGGAAGTTCACTCGTGGGTGTGAATAATTATGTAAATTCGATATCTTTGTTGCATTTTCAATTACATTTCTAAAAACATTTGCACTTTGTCATTATGGGGTTTTGTGTGTAGTTGGGGGAGGGAAAAAATCAATTGAATCTATTTTGAATTCTGTATGAATACTTTCTGAAGGCACTGTAATTTCTTGCAATTCTACACATTTTACCATGGGGCAGAGAACATTTGTGCAGTTTTTAAAGCTGAAATTACAGTGCATTTATGCTCAAAACAACATTTTTGGGCAATACAAGAAAATATGTTGTATTGTGGGAGTACTGTGTATACCAATATCCCTGTGAGCCTCACAGGCCAATGTTGTGCATCTCTAAGGTTAAAAAAAAAGGATTGATATTATTACAGTGCATTGCACCTTCAACTTATTCCACAGATCTCTTGTCCAGAACAGGTTTCATCTGTTACTTGCCATATTCATTTCAAATCTGTCCACGGACCCCACTGGGAAAACCCCTGTTTTAAGTCAGTTATGGAGATATTAGAATTGATCTGAGGCTCTAGAACACTGCTTACCGTAAGACCTGTCTAGAAAGGAGCATTTACAACCTTCAAGACGCACAGGAACACCATACACACAAATACAGGTCTGTGCCTGTCTAAGAGGGAGCGCTGTTGACTTGGTCTACATAGACCGTTCGTGCTCTCAGTAGAATGCTCTCTATTTGAACGAGGCAGCTCCCTCTTGCCCCGCACTTCAACGTTGTCTTTGGAATCTCTGGGGAAATGCTATGCGGGCAGTTGGTGAGTGTCCAGGGGGAAGGCCCTGCCTGGTCTGTAGTGTTTGGTTCATTTAGGGAAACTGTGCTCTAAGGGCTGCTCAGAACAGACGCATGTTTATCCTGAAACGGCCCTCAGTCACCCTCTTTATTCATCGCGCTTGTTCTCCCCTCTCTCCCTCCGCTCTTGCTTTCTCGCTCTCTCTCTCTGTTAGAACACTGATGTGTGGAGACATGTGCGTGCTTGGCTTCTGTCGATGCTGGGCTTCTCAGGCTTGCTGAGTAGAGGACTGAGAACACAGGGCAAAACAGGCCAACCCAGCCATATCAAGCCAAGGTGAACAGGCGCTAACATGTCCGCATAGCAACTCGAGGCTAGCTAGCATAGCTGGGGTTAGCCAGGAGCAACTAGGGGTTAGCTAGCATAGCTGGGGTTAGCCAGGGGCAACTAGGGGTTAGCCAGGGGCAACTATGGGTTAGCTAGCATAGCTGGGGTTAGCCAGGGGCAACTAGGGGTTAGCCAGGGGCAACTATGGGTTAGCTAGCATAGCTGGGGTTAGCCAGGGGCAACTAGGGGTTAGCCAGGGGCAACTATAGGTTAGCTAGCATAGCTGGGGTTAGCCAAGGGCAACTAGGGGTTAGCCAGGGGCAACTATGGGTTAGCTAGCATAGCTGGGGTTAGCCAGGGGCAACTAGGGGTTAGCTAGCATAGCTGGGGTTAGCCAGGGGCAACTAGGGGTTAGCTAGCATAGCTGGGGTTAGCCAGTGGCAACTAGGGGTTAGCTAGCATAGCTGGGGTTAGCTGGCATAGCTGGGGTTAGCCATGGGCAACTAGGGGCTAGCTAGCAGGGCTGGGGTTAACAAGGAAGGAGATGAAGAGGGGAATGGTCTCATTTGGGAAGACTGGAAATGGGCACGCATGCCCTTCTCTGCCAGCTCTCCTCTCCCCCTCATGTTCAGCCACTTCATTAAATAGCATATCAGTCTAGTGGCTTTGACTTGGTTCTGCTGAAGACAACGTGGTTATTCATTAGTCCTGTTGTCGTTTTGGGACATTGAGACGTTGCATGTATTTTCCCTCGTGAGTGAGGCATCACTTAAGGGAATCTGACACCAGTGATGGCACGAAAAGAACAGGCCAGTCTGCGTGCCACAGCAGAGGCTGATGGGCAGCCTTTCCTTCAAAGCCACAAAAAAAACAGCTTAAAAATGAATTGATCTGCACGGTGTAAGTACAGAAATAGTTTGCTTTGTGGGAAATGAATATCCAACTGTTTGGAGTTTGACGGCAGCTAGGTGAGCTTATTTTAGACGCTATAGTCCTGGGATTCCCTATGATCTGTCGAAGAACCCCGTACATTCTAACGACTCTTGTGTCGCTACGCCGTAGAGCGACACATGTCACACGTGTGTCCTTGAGAGCCTCAGCTTTTCACAGGTGGCTTTTAATAGTTTCTAGCTCAAACCGTTTGGACTCGGCCCCGGGGCCCCTTCAGGATCCGCCCTGGTCTCGCCAACGCCGCTCCAACTCATCCCCCCGTTAATCACACGGACTAATGGTTTGCGAATGAAACGGACGAATCCAACGGCACAACCCGGGAGTCTGTAGCTCAAACACGCAGTGTTTTAAGAGGTTAGAAGTCCTGAATCACGTGGGGGCACCACGTTGGGACTCATTGGGCTAAGCTACGGCTAGTCATTTTGCACAGAGGTGTGTTTGTTGTAGCAGAAACCGAAGAAGGAATATGAATAAAGCGTTGACCCATGTGACCCCAGGCCTAGATACTGTGTCTGATGTGTAGCTGCATAGAAAACCGTAAGATTCTATTGGGCCCTTCTCTGAGGTAAATTCGCCAAGCAGAGACGCGCACACACACACTCTACACTCTCTCTGTGGTCTTGAGCTTGAGACCTTTCCCTTTCCCGCTCAGACAGGGTGAGGCCAGGTGATGAAAATGATACCAGAATGGCTGTGCTCTCTTAGCTTTTAGTGTGTGTGTGTGTGTGTGTGTGTGTGTGTGTGTGTGTGTGTGTGTGTGTGTGTGTGTGTGTGTGTGTGTGTGTGTGTGTGTGTGTGTGTGTGTGTGTGTGTGTGTGTGTGTGTGTGTGTGTGTGTGTGTGTGTGTGCTGGTACTATGGGCTATTGGTTCGCTTATACTGCAACTCTCTCTGTATCAGTGTTTTAGTTGTGTTCTTCAGTCCTGTTTGCTGTATGTGCATTTTGAACCCCTTTTGCGGTGAGTGTAGTCTGACCTGGGGTTGGGGGGGGTTATACTTTAAAAGGCCTAAGGGCAGCACATGCTGAGTGCGATGCCAACCCAACACCACTAGGCTAGAACAAGTCCCTGCCCGCTCATCCTAATCCTAAGGCCGACCCGCCCACTCAGCCACGACTGACATAAGGTTGTCTTATGACAACCTGAACTTTGCGAAAGTTGGGCCCAGTCCCGAGTCATCCCCTAGGCAACTGTGTTGAACCGCAAGGACTAGGTAAGCATAGGCATATTGCCAATCTGGGCAAGGTGGATCTGTGGGAAACCCAGAGGTCGACGCCTAGACTCTCATTGGACGGCTGTGTGTGTTCTCTCTCTGTGTTTTACTTGGCAGGAGTGAGGAGCGACCTTACTTTGACAATGTTAACTTTTTTGTAACACTGTGAAAGTCCAGACCAGAACTGACAGAGCCAATAGGGGGATAGAGACAGAGAGAGGAAGGTGAGGGATTGGGAAGAAGACAATGACTAATCACACTTCCAGTTGCCAAACACTGTTGCTGGGTGATGATGTGTCACAACAGGTCCTATATTGGCCTAAGAGCCAATGGTCCTGGGTTAGTTTTCTTAAAGGAAGCTAGCACCCTGACAGGTCTGCAAGCTGACTGGGGAACAGCTCAAATATATGTTGTACACACACCATATGCACACAATGTACACACACACACACTGTACAAACATGCTCTTTCCATGACAGACTGAAGGTGAATCCAGGTGAAATCTATGATCCCTTATTGATGTCACTTGTTAAATCCACTTCAATCAGTGTAGATGAAGGGGAGATGACATGTTAAAGAAGGATTTTTAAGCCTTGAGACAATTGAGACATTGTGTGTGTGTGTGTGTGTGTGTGTGCGTGCGCGCGCCATGCTTGGTTTGTCACACTCAAACAGTAGTCATACTCCTGTGGACATCCAGCCAACTTGACACGACTGTGGGAAGCATCGGAGTCGACATGGGCCATCATCCCTGTGGAATGCTTTCGACACCTTGTGGACTTGTGCCCCGCCGAATTGAGGATGTCCTGAGGGCAAAACGGGGGAGGGGCAACTCAATATTAGGAAGGTGTTCCTAATGTTTTGTACACTCCGTGTATGTGATTGTATATATTCAAATGTAAGCAAGGTTTGAAATGATTGTTTTAGTCAAATATTATATACGTTTGTGCTACTTGCAGTCAATTTGCAGTCTACAAATGATTTGTAATTGCGTTCCGGCTGTCCGCTCCAGAAAACATCGTCCCACGGCTGAATCTTGTTGATTATCCCTGCTCTACAGGCTGCAGGGAGACGTATCCCATCATGCTTCAGCAGTGAGTCAGCGTTGTCACGGAATGGCGTGTGTGTGCACACATGTCAGCTGGACTGCTGTTGTGACTCTGAGCCCTGCAGTTTGGGACAGGGACAGCCGGAAGGACCAGAGCCCTGTGACTCCCACACACCCGGCCTGCCTATGTCATAACAGTCCTTCTCAGTGTCCCACAGACCTCTAACTTGCTCTCTATCATATCAAACACACACACACACACACACACACACACAGGACCTACAGTCTGTCCCTTGCAATTGGGGATTGCATTGTGTGTGTGTGTGTGTGTGCGTGCGTGCGTGCGCAAAGGTGTGAGTGTTCTCCCATTGTGACTGAGTCGAGGCTGTTTCTGGGGAATAGGCTCACTGATGCAGGCAGATCAGCCCAGGGCTCCTGAGTTGTGTGTGACAGTTATTTTTGTCCCATCAGGTTTGCCATAAGGATCATGAGCAGTGGTGATTGTGTGTGGTCGGTCGTGATCTATTTTTGTCCTGCCATAAAGAGTTTAGCTTAGTCACAGTGAGGAAGAAAGATATGGAGAGATACATGACAGGAGAGAGACATGACAGGAGGGGGAGAGAGAGAGACATGACATGAGGGGGAGAGAGAGAGACATGACAGGAGGGGGAGAGAGAGAGAGACATGACAGGAGGGGGAGAGAGAGAGAGACATGACAGGAGGGGGAGAGAGAGAGACATGAGGGGAGAGAGACATGACAGGAAGGAGAGGGAGAGAGACACGACGGGGGAGAGAGAGAGACATGACGGGGAGAGAGACCTGACGTGGGAGAGAGAGAGAGACATGACGGGGGAGAGAGAGAGAGACATGACGGGTGTGAGAGAGAGAGAGAGAGAGAGACCTGACAGGGGAGAGAGAGAGACACCTGACGGGGGAGAGCGAGAGACCTGACGGGGGGGAGAGCGAGAGACCTGACGGGGGAGAGCGAGAGACCTGACGGGGGAGAGAGCGAGACCTGACGGGGGAGAGAGAGCGAGACCTGACGGGGGAGAGAGCGAGAGACCTGACGGGGAGAGAGCGAGAGACCTGACGGGGGAGAGAGCGAGACCTGACGGGGGAGAGAGCGAGACCTGACGGGGGAGAGAGCGAGACCTGACGGGGGAGAGAGCGAGACCTGACGGGGGAGAGAGCGAGACCTGACGGGGGAGAGAGCGAGAGACCTGACGGGGGAGAGAGCGAGAGACCTGACGGGGGAGAGCGAGAGACATGACGGGGAGAGCGAGAGAGACATGACGGGGGGGAGAGAGACATGACGGGGGAGAGAGAGAGAGACATGACGGAGGGGAGAGAGATAGACATGACGGGGGAGAGAGACATGACGGGGGAGAGAGAGAGAGAGACATGACGGAGGGGAGAGATAGACATGACAGGAGGGGAGGAGAGAGAGAGACATGACAGGAGGGGAGGGAGAGAGAGAGACATGACAGGAGGGGAGAGACATGACAGGAGGGGAGAGACATGACAGGAGGGGGAGAGAGAGAGACATGACAGGAGGGGAGAGAGAGAGACATGACAGGAGGGGGAGAGACATGACAGGAGGGGAGAGAGAGAGAGACACGACGGGGAGAGAGAGAGACACGACGGGGGAGAGAGAGAGACCTGACAGGGGAGAATGAGAGACCTGACAGGGGAGAATGAGAGACCTGACGGGAGAGAGACCTGACGGGGAGAGAGCGAGACCTGACGGGGGAGAGAGCGAGACCTGACGGGGGAGAGAGCGAGACCTGACGGGGGAGAGAGCGAGACCTGACGGGGGAGAGAGCGAGACCTGACGGGGGGAGAGAGAGAGAGACATGACGGGGGGGAGAGAGAGAGAGACATGACGGGGGGAGAGAGAGAGAGACATGACGGGGGGGGAGAGAGAGAGACATGACGGGGGGAGAGAGAGAGACATGACGGGGGGAGAGAGAGAGAGAGACCTGACGGGGGAGAGAGACCTGACGGGGGGAGAGAGAGACATGACGGGGGGGAGAGAGAGACATGACTGGGGAGAGCGAGACCTGACGGGGGAGAGCGAGACCTGACGGGGAGAGCGAGACCTGACGGGGGAGAGCGAGAGACCTGACGGGGGAGAGCGAGAGACCTGACGGGGGAGAGCGAGAGACCTGACGGGGGGAGAGCGAGAGACCTGACGGGGGAGAGCGAGAGAGAGACATGACGGGGAGAGCGAGAGAGAGACATGACGGGGGAGAGAGAGACATGACGGGGGGAGAGCGAGAGAGACATGACGGGGGGAGAGAGACCTGACGGGGGGAGAGACCTGACGGGGGGAGAGAGAGACATGACGGGGGGAGAGCGAGACATGACGGGGGGAGAGCGAGACATGACGGGGAGAGCGAGACCTGACGGGGAGAGAGAGACCTGACGGGGGAGAGAGAGACCTGACGGGGGAGAGAGAGACCTGACGGGGGAGAGCGAGAGACATGACGGGGGAGAGCGAGAGAGAGACATGACGGGGGGAGAGAGAGAGAGAGACATGACGGGGGGAGAGAGACATGACGGGGGGAGAGAGAGAGACATGACGGGGGGGAGAGAGAGAGAGACATGACGGGGGAGAGAGAGAGAGACATGACGGGGGAGAGCGAGAGAGAGACATGACGGGGGAGAGCGAGAGAGAGACATGACGGGGGGAGAGAGAGAGAGAGACACGACGGGGGGGAGCGAGAGAGAGACACGACGGGGGGAGAGAGAGAGAGACATGACGGGGGGAGAGAGAGAGAGAGACATGACGGGGGAGAGCGAGAGAGAGACATGACGGGGGAGAGAGGGAGAGAGACATGACAGGGGAGAGCGAGAGAGCGAGACCTGACGGGGGAGAGCGAGAGAGAGACATGACGGGGGAGAGAGAGAGAGAGACATGGCGGGGGGAGAGAGAGAGAGACATGACGGGGGTGAGAGAGAGAGAGACATGACGGACGGGGGTAGAGAGAGAGACATGACGGAGGGGAGAGAGATAGACATGACAGGAGGGGGAGAGAGATAGACATGACAGGAGGGGGAGAGAGATAGACATGACAGGAGGGGGAGAGAGAGAGACATGACAGGAGGGGGAGGGAGAGAGAGACATGACAGGAGGGGGAGAGAAATGACAGGAGGGGGAGAGAGAGAGACATGATGGGGGAGAGACATGACAGGAGGGATGGAGAGAGAGAGAGAGACACGACGGCGAGAGAGATACACGACAGCGAGAGAGAGAGACATGACAGGAGGGGGAGAGAGAGAGACAGAGAGAGAGACATGACAGGAGGGGGAGAGAGAGAGAGACACATGACAGGAGGGGGAGAGAGAGACATGACAGGAGGGGGAGAGAGAGACATGACAGGAGGGGAGAGAGAGAGAGACATGATGGGGGAGAGACATGACAGGAGGGATGGAGAGACACGACGGGGAAAGAGAGAGACACAACGGCGAGAGAGAGAGACACGACGCCGAGAGAGAGAGAGAGAGAGAGAGACATGACGGGGGGGAGAGAGAGAGAGAGACATGACGGGGGGAGAGACATGACGGGGAGAGCGAGAGAGAGACATGACGGGGGAGAGAGAGAGAGAGACATGACGGGGGGAGAGAGAGACATGACGGGGTGGAGAGAGAGAGAGACATGACGGGGGGAGAGAGACATGACGGGGGAGAGAGAGAGAGAGAGAGACATGACGGAGGGGGAGAGATATAGACATGACAGGACGGGGAGAGAGAGAGACATGACAGGAAGGGGAGAGAGAGACATGACAGGAGGGGGAGAGACATGACAGGAGGGGGAGAGAGAGAGAGACATGATGGGGGAGAGCGAGAGAGAGACATGACGGGGTGGAGAGAGAGAGAGACATGACGGGGGGGAGAGAGAGAGACATGACGGGGGGGAGAGAGACATGACGGGGGAGAGAGAGAGAGAGAGAGACATGACGGAGGGGGAGAGAGATAGACATGACAGGACGGGGAGAGAGAGAGACATGACAGGAAGGGGAGGGAGAGAGAGAGACATGACAGGAGAGGGAGAGACATGACAGGAGGGGGAGAGAGAGAGACATGATGGGGGAGAGACATGACAGGAGGGATGGAGAGAGAGAGAGAGACACGACGGCGAGAGAGAGAGAGACACGACGGGGAGAGAGAGAGACATGACAGGAGGGGGAGAGAGAGAGACATGATGGGGGAGAGACATGACAGGAGGGATGGAGAGAGAGAGACACGACGGCGAGAGAGAGAGACACGACGGGGAAAGAGAGAGACACGACGGCGAGAGAGACACGACGGGGAGAGAGAGAGACACGACGGCGAGAGAGAGAGAGAGACATGACAGGAGGGGGAGAGAGAGAGACATGACAGGAGGGGGAGAGAGAGAGACATGACAGGAGGGGGAGAGAGAGAGCGACATGACTGGAGGGGGAGAGAGAGAGAGACATGACAGGAGGGGGAGAGAGAGAGAGAGAGATGACAGGAGGGGGAGAGAGAGAGAGAGAGAGAGAGACACGACGGCGAGAGAGAGAGACATGACAGGAGGGGGAGAGAGACATGACAGGAGGGGGAGAGAGAGAGACATGATGGGGAGAGACATGACAGGAGGGATGGAGAGAGAGAGACACGACGGCGAGAGAGAGAGAGACACGACGGGGAAAGAGAGAGACACGACGGCGAGAGAGACACGACGGGGAGAGAGAGAGACACGACGGCGAGAGAGAGAGAGACATGACAGGAGGGGGAGAGAGAGAGACATGACAGGAGGGGGAGAGAGAGAGACATGACAGGAGGGGAGGGAGAGAGACATGACAGGAGGGGGAGAGAGAGAGAGACATGACAGGAGGGGAGAGAGAGAGAGAGAGAGAGACATGACAGGAGGGGGAGAGAGAGAGAGAGGGGAATGACAGGAGGGGGATAGAGAGAGAGAGATGACAGGAGGGGAGAGAGAGACATGACAGGAGGGGGAGAGAGAGAGAGACATGACAGGAGGGGGAGAGAGAGAGATACATGACAGGAGGGGAGAGAGAGAGACATGACAGGAGGGGGAGAGAGAGAGACATGACAGGAGGGGGAGAGAGAGAGCGACATGACAGGAGGGGAGAGAGAGAGCGACATGACTGGAGGGGAGAGAGAGAGACACGACGGGGAAAGAGAGAGACACGACGGGGAGAGAGAGAGACACGACGGCGAGAGAGAGAGAGACATGACAGGAGGGGGAGAGAGAGAGACATGACAGGAGGGGGAGAGAGATGACAGGAGGGGGAGAGAGAGAGCGACATGACAGGAGGGAGAGAGAGAGAGAGAGAGAGATGACTGGAGGAGAGAGAGAGAGAGAGAGATGACAGGAGAGAGAGAGAGAGAGAGAGAGAGACAGGAGAGAGAGAGAGAGAGAGAGAGAGAGAGACGACGGCGAGAGAGAGAGACATGACAGGAGGGGGAGAGGGGGAGACATGACAGGAGGGGAGAGAGGGGAGAGACATGATGGGGAGAGACATGACAGGAGGGATGGAGAGAGAGAGACACGACGGCGAGAGAGACACGAGAGAGACGAGACACGACGGGAAAGAGAGAGAGACACGACGGCGAGAGAGAGACATGACAGGAGGGGGAGAGAGAGAGACATGACAGGAGGGAGAGAGAGACATGACAGGAGGGGGAGGGAGAGAGACATGACAGGAGGGGAGAGAGAGAGACATGACAGGAGGGGGAGGGAGAGAGACATGACAGGAGGGGAGGAGAGAGAGAGGGGAGAGAGAGAGAGACATGACAGGAGGGGAGAGAGAGAGAGACATGACAGGAGGGGAGAGAGAGAGAGAGAGAGAGAGAGAGAGAGAGAGAGAGAGGAGAGAGAGAGAGAGAGAGAGAGAGATGACAGGAGGAGAGAGAGAGAGAGAGAGAGAGAGAGAGAGAGAGAGAGAGAGAGAGAGATGACAGATGACAGGAGGGGAGAGAGACATATGACAGGAGGGGGAGAGAGACATATGACAGGAGGGGAGAGAGACATATGACAGGAGGTGGAGAGAGAGAGACATGATGGGGGAGAGAGAGAGACGCGACGGCGAGAGACAGAGACATGACAGGAGGGAGGGAGTCATGGCTTCAGTGAAAAACCCAGGGTTTGTCCTTGGTGGTTGAGGCCCTGTGGGTTTAGGCTGGTTTCCACTTTAATTGGATTAAAGCATGGTGTGTTGCATCAGACAGGCAGACTCTTCTAAAGCACTGGTTTCTCTGGTGTGTCCAGCCCCACCCTGTGGACTCTCCCTCTCTAAATAGGATTACAGGGCCTGTGTCCACCGCATGCTGAGAGAGTACTGGGGAGAAGACGAGACCTGTAGAGTGGTGAAGACTGGGAAGGAAAGGAGACGAGACAGACAGTCAGTGGTGGAGATGGTGAAATGGTTGATAAAAGGTCTGGGACAAGAAAGACGAAGCAGAGTGATATATATATATATCAAGAGTTTCTAGACGATTGGAGGGAGGAGCTTTGGCTCAGCTGTCCAGTGGACTTCCTGTATGGCTGCGGTGGACAGGGAACGGATGGTGAAGTCGTCATGGGTGTGCGTGACCGGCCCATCCTGGCTGCCTGTTTTGAACATGACGGGAAGTGTGTGTGTCGGTGTGTCTCTTTGCCTTCCTTTGTTCCTCTCGTTTTTATTCCTGTAACTTGATTAGACAAGTGGGTGCAATATGTCCATGCGCGCGCACACACACACACACACACACACACACACACACGCACACACACACACTGACTGTGATGTTGTTCTGGAGACGGGACCATAGCATTCCTGAGATGTCAACATAATGCGTGTCTGATTCCCACGCCTGTCTATGCCCCAGACACAGACCCCACTGTCACATGACTCCATATGAGACCAGAGAACATAAGAGTGGTGGAGGAGGAGGAGATGGTGAGGGGGAGGGTTGTTGCTGGTGAACGTATTACCGCCACACCGGCGGTCACGAGTCATGAAGGCAGTCAAATTCCACGTGACCGCTTAGTCACGGTAATTAGGCTTCTCCAAGCTCTGATGCTGTTGCTCATTAGTAGCCTACCAAACTTGCTAATGGCCTGGTACTCTGCACTTTATTGTCACTCTCATCACTCTGACATCGTTGCAAACATAATCGAAAATCGAATCGACCACTTCATGTGATCCCTTGAGCTCATGTTGCGCAACATTTTTTATAGGCTTTGCAATTGTGTGAGAAAACAGAGTGATGGCCTCTATTAAAAAGCGGAGGGTCCCATCCGCTTTCTATAGGTGAGGCCTACTATATATATTTCTCAACTTTCCTAATATTAAGCACATTGCTTATATTTATTTAAGTGCATAGATGACATGTATTTTTTTCTGGCTGCCCCTGTTTTGAGACAGGTGCATGATAATGTTCCATTCTAAATCAAAACAAAATTCACACATTATGTAGTATATGTAAAGATGAGATTATATCAAGAATAGTCTGATGGGTGATAAGATTAGCCTATCACTTGTGAATTATATATTATCACTTGTGAGTCATAGTCGCACACCTGATGTGGCCCAGCCCATAGGCCTATATGTTTTAATAAGGTTTGTATCACAACTAAAGTGGCTAATAACTTATTCAAGTGAAGCACATTAATCTGCTTTACAAAGGGTGTAGAGCCTAACTGGCAGACATAAGCAGCGCGTGAGTTTCTAGTTTTGGGAAGATCATTTTCATGGTGAAAATTAGCCTTTTATAATAAAAGCTTTACATTTCATGCGTAATTGCATTTGTGGTCACTTTTGATAATGGTGTTTCCCTGCTAATGGAACATTCACGCTTAAATCCTACTGCCAGATGCGCATTGCTGTGCTTATAATGTGAAGAAATAGCCTAATAGTTTATCAACATTTTAAGCTAAATGTTCTGATCTGTTGCGTCATCCACATTGCTTCAAAAAAGTTTTTTTGATGCTAGTTGTTGTATAAATTTGGGCTCTATCACATCCCGCAACTGTCCCAGACTATGTTTTGAATGTTTAATTTCTCGCGTAGAATAGGTCGACTTTTGTACTATGGGGGATAGTAGATTGACATAGGCTAGTGCTTTTGCTGTTCGTTAGGCCTACTCATCTTGTTGGCTGACGAAAAGTAAATGTGGACAGTTCTTCCAATATCTTCAATATGCACCTCGGAATTGGATAAGGACGCGCACTGTTGCGTCCCCGGTGTATCTGTCTTCACTTATAGCCTGTGAGAAAGACCCGGTCAGGTGATGGAGCAGCACTCTGGGAGAAAGGCACAACGGCCAGTGGCCGCAGAAGGAATGCATTTTTTAGGGTGCATTATGGCCACACAAAGGGGATGCCACTGTGAAATTATTAGGCATTATCAAGTGCTTGTCAAATTGTGAATGAGAGACTAATGTAGTGTGTACAGCCTGTGCAAAAAACTAAGCAGAGCTCATGCCTTTCAAACAACTTTTTTCAAATCATCATTAGTCGCATCATGCAGCCTTACAATGTATTAAAAATCAAAACATATAGCCCAATGTTTGTAGAACAACTAAAGTTACATTAATAACTCTAAATTAAGCATATAGGAGTACCTATTGCTTTGTTATGGCTCAACACAGAATAGCCACATGCACACTCCTTCAAATCGTTTATATTTTACTCAGACACGTTCAATTGCATTCTTCATACTATAAAATCTTGTCTGCTAAATTAACTAGTCATTCCCACAGCCATATGACATAGCCAGATCAGGACCTAACATAAGGACAACTAAGAGTACGCTATTCTGTTCTTCTGAAATAGACTTCACATCACTGTAGTTTTCATATTTTCAAGCATGGTGGTGGCTGCATCATGTTATGGGCATGCTTGTCATCGGCAAGGACTAGGGAGTCTTTTTTTAGGATAAAGACAAACAGAATAGAGCTAAGCACAAGCAAAATCTTAGAGGAAAACCTGGTTCGGTCTGCTTCCCAACAGGCACTGGGAGAGAGATTCACCTTTCAGCAGGACAATAACCTAAAACACATGGTAAAATATTGACTGGAGCTGCTTACCAAGATGACATTGAATATTCCGGAGTGGCCTGGTTACAGTTTTGACTTAAAAATTGCCTTGAAAATCTTTGGCAAAACATGACAATGGCTGTCTAGCTATAATCAGCAACCAATTTAACAGATCTTGAAGAATTTAAACGAATAACAATGTGCAATCCAGGTGTGCAGTGCTCTCAGGCTCACCCAGACAGACTTAATTGCTGCCAAAGGGGATTCTAACACGTGAACACAGGGGTGTGAATGCTTATGTAAATGGTATATTTGTTTTTCATTTTCAATACTTTTACCAACATTTCAAAAAAAAAAAAAAATAAAAAACATGTTTCAACTTTGTCATTATGGGGTATATTTTGAAATAAGGCTGTAGAACAACTAAATGTGGAGTAAGTCAAGGGGGTATGAATACTTTCCGAAAGCACTGTAAGCTCCCTGTTGAACTCATAACAAACCGGATTGATTTTTTTTTTATCAACGACTGCTCTCGTTTTGGTTCCCCTGGGAAATTCCCATCACACACACTGCATGGCGAGAGCTTGTAGTTGTTCTCAGACAGTTCAGCTAGCATAGCCACCAGAGGCTAACTGGTAGGAACCATGTCTCAGGCCCATTTGGAGAGAGGGAGACAAACACACACACACTTGTCTTGCACACTCACGCAGACACACTCACATACAGTCAGACACACACACACACACGTACAAAGAGAGTAGAGAAGGGGAATGCGGCGTCTCCCCCAACTCTCCATTCCTTGTGTTATCGTCTTCATCGGTCTTCCTAGGAGCCCAGTGGAGTCCAGAGGGCCAGACCACTTAGCCCCATTTAATGAAGCCGATAGCTCACCGGACCCCCGTCATTAATCACCCAGAGACACATTCTCTCCTTTCACCTCCAGCCTCTTATCACCAGCCCTGTCCACCATTAACTGCCCTCTCAATCTCACCTCTCAATCTCACGGCGGGTAGCCTAGTGGTTCGAGCGTTGGGCCAGTAGCTGAAAGGCCATGGAGAAGAGGCCAGGGAGCAGCTAAACGGCCATATGTAAGAGAGGGAGTGCATGTGAACAGCACACAAGACCGTGTGTTTCATTAGAGGGGCCCTGGTGTGTAAGCTGTCAGTCAGAGACGTATCAGTGTTTACACACATTTTCACAGGGACAGTCGTGTGTGTGTGTGTGTGTGTGTGTGTGTGTGTGTGTGTGTGTGTGTGTGTGTGTGTGTGTGTGTGTGTGTGTGTGTGTGTGTGTGTGTGTGTGTGTGTGTGTGTGTGTGTGTGTGTGTGTGTGTGTGTGTCTTTTACAGAGGGGGCTGAGGAGCAGCTCTTCAACATGGACCAACGATCTTGAAAGGCTCATTTTGCGTTTTCCTTTGCGTGCCCTCAATAACATGACCCTGGCTGCTCTGCTACTGTTGGGATAGTGCAAGATTTTGGGAATTAGGAACTTTCAAGCTGCACTCAAGGTGAATTTGTCTCCCAGTGTTTGGTGGACAGCAGACTGAACCAGGTTTTCCTCTAGGATTTTGCCTGTGCTTAGCTCTATTCCGTTTCTCTTTATCCTAAAACAAACTCCCTAGTCCTTGCCGATGACAAGCATGCCCATAACATGATGCAGCCATCCCCATGCTTGAAAATATGAAGAGTGGTACACAGTGATGTGTTGGATTTGCCCCAAACATAACACTTTGTATTCAGGACAAAACGTTTATTTCTTTGCCACATTTTTTGTAGTTTTACTTTAGTGCCTCGCTGCAAACAGGATGCATGTTGTGGAATATTTTTATTCTGTACAGGCTTCTTCTGTCTTCACACTCATTTAGGTTACTGTTGTGGAGTAACTACACTGTTTTTGATCCATCCTTAGTTTTCTCCTATCACAGACATTAAACATTGTAACTGTTTTAAAGTCACCATTGGCCTCAAGGTGAAATCCTTGAGTGGTTTCCTTCCTCTCCAGCAACTGAGTTAGGAAGGACGCCTGTATGTTTGTAGTGACTGGGTGTATTGATGCACCCTCCAAAGTGTAATTAAGAACTTCACCATGCTCAAATCAAAGGGATAGTCAATATCAGCTTTTTTTTATTATAAAAAAAATGTAATGTAATACTCATCTACCAATAAGGCACTGCATTTAGAAAAGATAATGGACCTATATATTTTTTAAATACGATTATCTTTGAGAACGAACAATCACCTAAATAAAAGCTAGAGTCAGGGAGAATCTAAAATATAACGGGAGAGCCTCTAAAAATGTTTTGTCATCTACTGCACCGTTGGCCACGCCCATGGCCACACCCATGACCAGGCCCTCGCCACGCCTAAGCCCCATTTTTACACCTAAGCCCCGACATGTAATCGCAAAACACTTGTCATCGTTGTACAAGGAAATCCTGTTTTTCAATTGAAATTCCAGAATATGATGACTGATTTAAAGACAGAAGTTTCTAATGGGCCTTTTCTTGTCTATTTGGGAACTATTAAACCTTTTTATATTAACATTAGTAATGGAGAGAAAAAAATCTAAAGTTACATATCGGGATATTATTTTTGACGATACATCATATGGTTTTGACAATATTGCAATATTATTATTTTTTTAGTTGACTGTACCTGCACCAAAAACAGTATTTTTCATTTATAGCTTGTTCTCCATCTTCTATTAAATTGGGAGTCAAATTGTATTTCCATGACTGATCAGAATTCATTTTCTCATGGCCCTCTTGTCACTGCAGCAAACATACGGTGAGCAACATGTTTGGAACATCGAATCCCAATTAAAATCACAGAATCGAATCGCAATGCATATAAAATTGTGAGAATCGCAATTACATTTTTTTTTTGTGTGACTTTTTTAAAACTTTTGTTTTGGCCATATGGCAACGGCCCATTATTAATCACACAACACATCATGTTCTGTAAACACCAACCCGAGAGGCTTGTAGGAAGTCACAACCTCAACTGCTGCAAAGTCCGTGTCACGGCAACCTTATCAGTGTGTCCTCGGCGAAGTCTGGCGTCAAACTGTCACCAAAACATGGCAGACATTTGACGCTGGCAGCTGAACAGGTAAAAAGTAGGAGCGTCGTTACAACACAGATCATTCTAGAGTCCTGCAGGAAAATAATGAATCAAATTGTGTGTGACCGTGCTTGTGTGTTGGCGATATGGCGTAAAAATCGGATCTCGTTTTTTTTCCTCAAGCCTATGGACGATTCTCGATATGCACTGAACGTACGTTAGGTACATCTTCCTAATATTGAGTTGCGCATCCTCTTTTGCCCTCGGAACAGCCTCAGTTTGTCGTGGGATTCTACCAAGTGTCGGCAGCATTCCACAAGGATGCTGGCCCATGTTGACTTCAATGCTTCCGACAGTTGTGGAAAGTTGGCTGGATGTGCTTCGGGTGTTGGAGCATTTTTGGTGCACAAGGAAAACTGTTAAGTGTGAAAAACCCAGCAAGCGTTGCAGTTCTAGACAAACTCAAACCTGTGTGCCTGGCACCTACTAGCATACCCAGTTCGAAGGCACTTAAATCGATTGTCTTGCTCATTCACCCTCTGAATGGCACACACACACAATCCATGTCTCAATTATCTCAAGGCTTAAAAATCCTTCTTTAACCAGTCTCCTCCCCTTCATCTACACTGATTGTAGTGACATCAATAAGGGAGCATAGCTTTCACCTGGTCAGGCTGTCATGGAAAGAGCATGTTCCTAATGTTTTGTACACTCAACGTACATCTCATAGTTTTCTCTAAGCTTTTGTCGCAAAATGAGGTCAATCCACTGCAGTTCAAACAGTCAGGAATAATCAGACGAATCGAAGCCTTCACAACCATATGACCCACTAATAATGTCATTATTTAACTTGCTTGTTTTGCAATGATCACTGACCTGGCTTTCAAGTCCGTCTACAAAAATTCCCTTTTTTGTAAAAAAATAATAATAAATATATACACTGCTCAAAAAAATAAAGGGAACACTAAAATAACACATCCTAGATCTGAATGAATGAAATATTCTTATTAAATACTTTTTTCTTTACATAGTTGAATGTGCTGACAACAAAATCACACCAAAATGATCAATGGAAATCAAATGTATCAACCCATGGAGGTCTGGATTTGGAGTCACACTCAAAATTAAAGTGGAAAACCACACTACAGGCTGATCCAACTTTGATGTAATGTCCTTAAAACAAGTCAAAATGAGGCTCAGTAGTGTGTGCCTGTATGACCTCCCTACAACGCATGGCAATGCTCCTGATGAGGTGGCGGATGGTTTCCTGAGGGATCTCCTCCCAGACCTGGACTAAAGCATCTGCCAACTCCTCGACAGTCTGTGGTGCAGCGTGGCGTTGGTGGATGGAGCAAGACATGATGTCCCAGATGTGCTCAATTGGATTCAGGTCTGAACGGGCGGGCCAGTCCATAGCATCAATGCCTTCCTCTTGCAGGAACTGCTGACACTCCAGCCACATGAGGTCTAGCATTAGGAGGAACCCAGGGCCAACCGCACCAGCATATGGTCTCACAAGGGGTCTGAGGATCTAATCTCGGTACCTAATGGCAGTCAGGCTACCTCTGGCGAGCACATGGAGAGCTGTGCGGCCCCCCAAAGAAATGCCACCCCACACCATGACTGACCCACCGCCAAACCGGTCATGCTGGAGGATGTTGCAGGCAGCAGAACGTTCTCCACGGCGTCTCCAGGCTCTGTCACGTCTGTCACATGTGCTCAGTGTGAACCTGCTTTCATCTGTGAAGAGCACAGAGCACCAGTGACGAATTTGCTAATCTTGGTGTTCTCTGGAAAATGCCCAACAAACGTACAGTGTTGGGCTGTAAGCACAAACCCACCTGTGGACGTCGGTCCCTCATACCACCCTCATGGAGTCTGTTTCTGACCGTTTGAGCAGACACATGCACATTTGTGGCCTGCTGGAGGTCATTTTGCAGGGCTCTGGCAGTGCTCCTCCTGCTCCTCCTTGCACAAAAGCGGAGGTAGCGGTCCTGCTGCTGGGTTGTTGCCCTCCTCCACGTCTCCTGATGTACTGGCCTGTCTCCTGGTAGCGTCTCCATGCCCTGGACACTACGCTGACAGACACAGCAAACCTTCTTGCCACAGCTCACATTGATGTACCATCCTGGATGAGCTGCACTACCTGAGCCACTTGTGTGGGTTGTAGACTCCATCTCATGCTACCACTAGAGTAAAAGCACCGCCAGCATTCAAAGGTGACCAAAACATCAGCCAGGAAGCATAGGAACTGAGAAGTGGTCTGTGCTCACCACCTGCAGAACCACTCCTTTATTGGGGGTGTCTTGCTAATTGCCTATAATTTCCACCTGTTGTCTATTCCATTTGCACAACAGCATGTGAAATGTATTGTCAATCAGTGTTGCTTCCTCAGTGGACAGTTTGATTTCATAGAAGTGTGATTGACTTGGAGTTACATTGTGTTGTCTAATTGTTCCCTTTATTTTTTTGAGCAGTGTATGACCGTAACGGTAACCATGCACGTCCACTAATAATGACCAACTTCTGGTAGCAGGCGTACTAGAAAATGAACACCGGTCTCATCAACACTCTCTCAAGCACAAGCCCAAGTGCTAGTGAGTAGCCAGCTAATATTCATATTTGAAGTCTAGCCACCTTGGATCTACTTTTCAAGCGGCCTGTTCACCTTGTTTTAGACGTTGAAATCAAGCGGCCTGTCTGGTTAAGATGCTAATTTCTCAGAATGACAACGAGCTGCCAATTCCTTATATAAATGCCTCTGTATGCTCATTCCACATAAAAAAAACAAACAGGCTAGACAGCTAGCACGTAACAGTCTGACTGAAATGCGGCTAAAGGTACATGGTAGGCCTATTACAGTAAGAGCAGAAGTGATGTTTTGTCTTCGTTGTTGAGTGGCGAGGGGTTGGGCTTGATGCCTGTGTGCGAGTGGGATGTTGCACAGAAGGAGCAAAGGAGACGAGACCCCCACACACACACACGCACACAAAAATGAAACCTCTATTCTTGCAATGCAGGCAATTTAGAGCTTCACGCCAAAACATCAATTCAAATGACTCAAGTGAGCACTGGGTCAGGGGTTTGGCCTGCTCTCTTTGGTGAGCTCTTCTTTATCTCAGTGCTGGAGTGGAGTAATTCCTGCTAGACATAGGCCTAGTCTATATACCCCATTTAGTGAGCACTGGGTCAGGGGTTTGGCCTGCTCTCTTTGGTGAGCTCTTCTTTATCTCAGTGCTGGAGTGGAGTAATTCCTGCTAGACATAGGCCTAGTCTATATACCCCACCCAGTGAGCACTGGGTCAGGGGTTTGGCCTGCTCTCTTTGGTGAGCTCTTCTTTATCTCAGTGCTGGAGTGGAGTAATTCCTGCTAGACATAGGCCTAGTCTATATACCCCATTTAGTGAGCACTGGGTCAGGGGTTTGGCCTGCTCTCTTTGGTGAGCTCTTCTTTATCTCAGTGCTGGAGTGGAGTAATTCCTGCTAGACATAGGCCTAGTCTATATACCCCATTTAGTGAGCACTGGGTCAGGGGTTTGGCCTGCTCTCTTTGGTGAGCTCTTCTTTATCTCAGTGCTGGAGTGGAGTAATTCCTGCTAGACATAGGCCTAGTCTATATACCCCACCCAGTGAGCACTGGGTCAGGGGTTTGGCCTGCTCTCTTTGGTGAGCTCTTCTTTATCTCAGTGCTGGAGTGGAGTAATTCCTGCTAGACATAGGCCTAGTCTATATACCCCATTTAGTGAGCACTGGGTCAGGGGTTTGGCCTGCTCTCTTTGGTGAGCTCTTCTTTATCTCAGTGCTGGAGTGGAGTAATTCCTGCTAGACATAGGCCTAGTCTATATACCCCACCCAGTGAGCACTGGGTCAGGGTTTGGCCTGCTCTCTTTGGTGAGCTCTTCTTTATCTCAGTGCTGGAGTGGAGTAATTCCTGCTAGACATAGGCCTAGTCTATATACCCCATTTAGTGAGCACTGGGTCAGGGGTTTGGCCTGCTCTCTTTGGTGAGCTCTTCTTTATCTCAGTGCTGGAGTGGAGTAATTCCTGCTAGACATAGGCCTAGTCTATATACCCCACCCAGTGAGCACAATACGTTGACAATACCTTTTTTTCGATATCTTTTCAACAGCTTTTGCTCATAGGGCACTGCAGTCTGTTCCCTAGCCGGGGCCCAAAGGTCTCCAAAGCAACATCCAGGGTCTGGGTGGATTTAACCACCTTTCACTTCTCTCTCTGTCATGGCCTGAACTAAAGGCCACTTCCTGTCTGATGCTTAGGCCCATAGTGTACGTGATGTTTATTTCCTGCGAATGTGGTTACTTACCATCTCACACAGCCAGAGAGCGATTTCACACCTGCAGGAGCGGAAAATATTTTTGGTGTCTCGGACTGTACTAGCAAATCTCACTAACGGGCCATTTTAGGCCCTTTTTTTAGACTTATACATGCCTCCTGTAAGACCCTATGATCTGTGAACCGTACTTGATAAAGACGGCATCTTGGTCTCAATATACTCATAGTGTCCTCTAGTATGTGTAGATTCCGGGGGAAAAAAGCATTTTATTCAGCATAAAAAATATCTAAAATATATAAACTACCCTTTTTGATTTTGCTTAGTTTTAGACATATTGTTTGTAATGATCTTCAAACGTGTCACATTTCCAGAGTGGCCTCTCTGCTACTTTTACTGATATGACCCGTTTTATACATAGAAATTGGCATTATAGGTCATTAACCAATCACAGCCCTCCATTTTCAGAGCAAGCTCTCTGCTAAGTCTGAAGTTATGAAACATTTCATGAGCACCGTGCAATAACACCCTTGAGTGGGAAATTGATTCAAAAGGAACTCGCTCTGTTGGTGATTTTGCTGAGTGTGCCAAACGTCCTTCCTCCCACTGAAGTTCCTATTTGAGAATTGCCGAAACAATCTGAGATACCAAAAGTATTTTCCACTTCTGCTGGTGTGTAATCGCCCCATAGCTGTAGTGTGTGTGTTATGAATCTGATCAACCTGTAAAGTGTGTGTGTGTGTGTGTGTGTGTGTGTGTGTGTGTGTGTGTGTGTGTGTGTGTGTGTGTGTGTGTGTGTGTGTGTGTGTGTGTGTGTGTGTGTGTGTGTGTGTGTGTGTGTGTGTGTGTGTGTGTGTGTGTATTCTGTAGGACGTACTGCATTTTGTGTGCGCACATGCACAGCGTTACTCCCCATCCTGTATTCTCCTCTCTCTCTCTCTCTCTCTCTGTCACACACACACACACAGTCTCCCCATCCCCACCCTGATGTGCATTGTGCTCTCCTTCCTCCTCATTGTGCTGTAGGCCTGCTCTGCTCTGCTACAGTACGGAACAGGAGGAACCCAGGAACACTGAGTCACTGTTTGCACCCTCACTGGGGGAGGGAAAACACTGAGACGCACAAACGCAGGAAGTGATGTTTTTTGTGTGTGTGTGTGTGTTTCTCATGTGCGGGTATCAGCACGAAGCAGCAGGGCGTCAGTGTCGGTCTGTCACTCCTCTGTCTATCTGAGGAACACAGCTTAACCACTTTCCACCGCTGCACTCAGAAGCAGAAGTGGAACTAAAGGGGAGAAAGGTAGATAAATGAGTCAAAGCTCAATACACTTAGAGGTCACACACAAATATGATGTTGAAAGTTCGACTCCCACCAGGGTAGTGACGTTAGTCAGCCATGAACTCTGAATATTTTATACTAATTAAACCGATCAACTGCAGAGGCTGCTCGCTGAAATCTCTCTCGGTCTCATTGGCCAGGGGGAAAGACGGAGGTTTGAGGACCTTGATCAGTCGGTCCCGGTGTGTTTGAACAGGGCTAGGAGCAAAAGCCTGCATGCCCAGCAGCGCTCTCCAGCACGTTGTCCTCCCCTTGATCCCGCCAGATAATCAACAGCTGTATTTCATATGTGTGTGAAGTCATTGGAGGTCACTGGACCGCACGGCGCCCAGACCGCTCCGGAAACGGCGTCAAACACGCCGCCATCCGACCCTTACGTAAGCACAGGCAACTAAGAGTCCAGTCCAGCAGCGGCCGTGCATGTGCGGTCAATGCGGTGACCGATGTGGTCTGGCGACGAGGTCTGGCTCCGTGTGCTGTAGCGAGGCAGATTAGGAGTTATCGGAGGGGAAACACTCGCTACTTTGACAGGTTGTATAGGAATTCAGTTTAGGTCTAGTTCAGGGATGGGCATCTCTGATGGGGGTGGGGGCCACAAAAAAAATCGGGACTCGTAAAGGGGTGCCGCAGTGGCTCGGCACCCCGCAGTGGCTCGGCACCCCGTGGCGGGTCCGCGTACCCACAACCGTACCCACGCATTCAGTCAGAGCCGGTTACCGCAAAGTACACCGCCGAGAGCTTTGACTTTCATTTGATTTTCTGTGTTAATGGTCCCGTTAGTCAGCCCTTCATCAAAAGGGTGTATGTTCTATTCGTGCTTCATAGCACAAGGTCTTGAATGCAGTGGATGTCTGTCTGTCTGTCTGTCTGTCTGTCTGTCTATCTATCTATTTTACGGCCCTTTTGGTAAGTAGCTGATTGGTCGTAGCTAATTTAGGTTGATTGCAAGGGTGTATTATTGTCATTATCCATGACTTTGCCACTAGGGAGACTGAGGGAAGAAGAGAGGTGGAAAGGGCTGGAGTGAGAGGGGAGAGGGGAGGGGGAAATGGAGAGATCTGTCGGGCGCGAAATCTGATCTCGCCTTTGCGTAGTCTTTTGCTCCCGGGCCTTCCCCCAGAGTGCACTGGTTCTCTCAGTGTTCTCCAGTGTCACGTGACTTTTAACTCCAGCCATCAAAACCAGTGATATCAGACCGAAGACCAGTGTCATTCAGCATCTCTTTTATGGCCTCTCGTTCCCTTTCCTCATCTCCTTTCCTTCATCACGACTTCAACTCCAGCGCATACCAGCAATAGCAGGCAGCATACTAGACAGCATGTCAGCCGGTCAATATATGGAGATCCTTTCTCTGTATGTCTGTATTCATGTCTCTCTCTGAGCAGCCAGGCCATACCAGACAGACAGACATAAATAGCATTTACTCTCCTCCTCCTCGCCACTCAGTGTCCCTCCCTGCCGTGTCATCTCCTTTCCTAACCTCATTTCCATTCCTCGTGTCCTTTCCTTGATCCCGTGACAACTCCAGTGCAGAACATAGCCTACAAGACATCACGGGTGCAGTACCGCTTGGAACCAGTGAGTGGCGCCAGAGCACAGCGCTACCATGTCCTGCTGCAGTCTAGACCAGTGCTTCCCAAACTCGGTCTTGCACCCCCCCGTGCACTTTTGTTATTTTGCACTAGCAAAATAACACAGCTGATTCAAATAACCAACTCACCACCGGCTTTGATTTATTTGAATCAGTGTTGTAGTGCTCGGGCCTCAGTCGACCTGCTCAATTGTCCCTGGAAGGAATTTTCCTCTGATAGATTTGAATTGCGTTCCTGAGCTGTCTGACTGGGAATCAACATGCAAATTGACCTAAAGTCCGTAGTCGTTAAAGACTATTTGAATTACATGGCTGCCCGAGGCTGATGCCCGTATAGACCATAACAAATCAGAACCCTCCCGAAAAAGGGTTACCAAAGGTATTGATATGGGCAGGCACCCTCTGAAAATAAGACCCTCAAATATGACCTCCGGTTCTCCAGACAAACCAGCACCACCTAGAGTCTATTTGTTTGTCCCAAATGGCAACCTATTCCCTATTTAGTGCACTACTTTTGACCCAAGCCCTATGGGCCCTGCGCTATATAGGGAATTAGGGTGCCGTTAGGGGACGTGCCCAAATGTGTAACGTGAACCCTGGTCGGAGGCAGAAAAAACAATAAAGACAGACTTGTCCAATCTGTCCCCGGACCCAGATTGTCATGTTTTCCACCTCGACAGCGACTCAACAACGTGAGTCGAGGTGCGGAGCGGCAGACTAGGCCTATGCGAACCTATAGGTCCTTCCATTTGCTAAGCCTGTCCCGGCCTCTACTGCACTGTTGTGTGTGTTTTTAGTCAGTACCACCAAGCTATCAGACAGTGCTGAGTACTGTGACGAGCAACATACCTGGCACATAGTGTGCATGTTGAGACTGGGCACTGCGCTGTGTATTCCTGGAAAGCCTGTGGTGGGTGGGTGGGTGGGTGGGTGGGTGGGGGAATGCGGTGTTCGAGGCTTCTCTGGGTCTTGGCTTGTCTTCCTGCTTGTAAACCTCACAGCCCAGGAACTGTCACTGAGGGAAGGAGAGAAAGAGCTGCTTTTTCTTCTGACTTCGGGGGGGCCAAGCTAACAGAAAGCAGGGGGCGGCAGAGACGTGTCTGGCTAGGAATGAGGATGGAGGATGGTAGTGGGAATGATGGCGATGACGACGGTCGAAGATGTTAACCGGGGAAGAGAGCACCAACTGACTGCTTGGGTCATTAGCATGCAACCACAAGAGCACACGGTGCAGCTCTTCCAAAACACACAGCAGGAAGGAGGGAGGGATAGATGGCCACGATGAAAAGGATTAATGACGCAAACTGGGGATGAATGGCAAAAGAGGGAAGGCATGAAGCGAGGGATGGGGAACGTCAGGATGATTGAAGACATGGACAGATGAATGGAGGGAGGCCTGAACAACATCAAAAGACTGGAGGAAAGGAGGGATGGATGGAAGCAGGGAGGGGTTTGTGTTTTAGAGTTGCACAATAACGGACTGGCTAATGGTTTCTGTGGTCTGCAGTTCCTCCTTCCCCTAGTCCCAGTATTGCGTAACTCTGCAATATGTGTGTGTGTGATTGAGCAGCAGTGTCGGTGCCAGCCTGCTCTTATGGTAATAAATGGCCCACTGCAGCCAGCACTAAGAGGTCTGCAGGAGAGAAAGAGCACACACTCACACCGTACGGAGACGTGCGCGCGCACACACTCTTATACATACACTGTCCCTAGTACACACACAATTTAATACACATACAATTTAATACACACACACACTGTAATACACAGACACACACAATTTAATACACACACACAGTCATTTTTTAAATTGTACCTTTATTTAACTATAATAATATAAATAATATATGCCATTTAGCAGACGCTTTTATCCAAAGCGACTTACAGTCATGTGTGCATACATTCTACGTATGGGTGGTCCCGGGAATCGAACCCACTACCCTGGCGTTACAAGCACCATGCTCTACCAACTGAGCTACAGAAGGACACTAGGCAAGTCAGTTTTAAGAACAGATTTTTATTTACAATGATTCGATTTTGCAACCTTTCAGTTACTGGCCCAACGCTCTAACCACTAGGCTACCTGCCGCCCCAATATACACACACACACACACACACTTGAATACACACACACACTTTAATACACACACACACACACACACACTTTAATACACACACACACACACACACACACTTTAATAGACACACACACTGTAATACACACACACAATGTAATACACACACACACACTTTAATAGACACACACACTGTAATACACACACACACTTTAATAGACACATACACTTTAATACACATACACACACACTCTTATACATGTCCCAAGTACACACAAGTGGCACCTCCCACAGGAGGTGCCATTTATTACTTACACACACTGTAATACACACACAAGCAAAGTGTGATACTCACACATGACACACACGTAACGGCAGGGCCTTTGAGAGATGTGGTGAGCAGCAGAGAGCCATAAAGATGACGTCGTCAACCTCAGTCTTAATGCACATCTCTCCATCTTTCCATTCACCAATACATTGTTCCAAACCTCTCTTCCATCCTTCCTCCCCTCTTAGCATCCTTCTCTCCGTCCAGCTCTTGAGAGATTCTCAGAACGAACAGGTACCAGTTCAAATGCGTTAACAAGTACTTCCTTCCCTCTGGACACAGATGTCTATTCCACGTTTGTTCCAAGTAATTTCATTGAAATTATGTGAGGGGGGATTGTACTTGATTTGGGGAACATATCTAGCATCGCCTATATTCTCTGTATTCTCTGCAACCTCACCCCCCACCCCCACGCATGATAGTCACCACTAGCCGGCCACCACCCAGTACCCTGCCGTGAACTTTAGACACGGCCACTAGCCGGCTACCACCCAGTACCCTGCCGTGAACTTTAGACACGGCCACTAGCCGGCTACCACCCAGTACCCTGCCGTGAACTTTAGACACGGCCACTAGCCGGCTACCACCCAGTACCCTGCCGTGAACTTTAGACACGGCCACTAGCCGGCTACCACCCAGTACCCTGCCGTGAACTTTAGACACGGCCACTAGCCGGCTACCACCCAGTACCCTGCCGTGAACTTTAGACACGGCCACTAGCCGGCCACCGCCCGGTGGCTGCCGCCAATGTACATAGACATGGAATCAGTGTTTACGTACCGTTTTACCCATTTCTATATGCATATACGCTATTCTAGTCTTTTCCCATCGTACTTAACTAGTGCTGTGCTTGTACTCTTCTATCCTACATATTCTTCAGCTATACGGCGTATTCTACATTCTATCCATATGCTGTCTACATGTCAGAGAGTAACGTTTGTTCTACATAAGGCTATCTTTAGCTGACCGTTCCAAAACGTTGTCCTGCTGAACGCGCCCGTGCTCGTGAAAGGGCCATGTGTATCTTACACACACACACACACACACACACACACACACACACACACAGTTGATGAGGAGCTATGGGTTTAGCAGGCATTACTGGATCCTCTGCCTATTCTTGGCTCCAATCAGGCTCTGACAAGTGTTCGCTCGGAGTCTGCGCTCTGCCCTCTCCCTATAGCATACAGGAGGTGAATATAGCCTGCGAGATGATAGGGAACGCACTTGAAACATGAGAGGGATGCTTGCGCCCCGTGTCCGTCGGTGGAAAAACAGTCGCTATAGGCTCTCTCGACTCTTTAAAGGCCCTGTGCAGTCAAAAACATGATTTCCCTGTGTTTTCACTGTGAGGTTGGAGTGATACTGTGAAATTGTTAAGATGACGATGAAGCACTGTTGGTGTACGAGCTGTTTGAAAAGAACGGCTGAAATGTCTGCCTGCTTTGGGCGGGAGGGAGTCTTGGCCTCCCACGGTGGTCATTTAGGTGCACTATGTAGAAATCACTCGGTTATTGCCTGGTTGCTAAAATTCGAATAGTTCGCCCAATTTCAGTTTATGTGACAAAACATCGTACAATGATTCTCTCTCTACACTATACTGTCTAAACCGCTGTGAAATATATTTTCCATAACCCAAAATATTGTTGTTTCAGCTGTTTGAAGCTGGTGTACAAAACCGAAAACAAGACTCAAAAATAAAACTTCAGAACGGTTAGCGTAGAAATGGCGCACATAGAACATATCTACCGCTTATTAGGCTTGCTTTCAATGAGAATGACAGATCTATAACTCACATTTCTACGTGAATTTGGTCAGATTGCCCCAAAAGTTACATATTTGCAGCTTTAAGAACAGGAAGCATAGAAATTGTGCACATATATCCACTGCTGATACATGCTTTCAATTACAGATCTATAACTCACATTCAATAAGAAAGAGTTCCAAAGCTCTCTGCCAAGTAACAGCTCATTTTCAGCGTTCCCCTCCCAGACAGTCCTACCAAAGTTCTTGCTTAAAAAATGAGTCTTTGCTAAGAAGCTTTTTTTCTTCTTTTTAATTCAAAACAATCACACCAATGCACCTACCTACCTGTTACCCAGAGGTTATTTGATATTGAGATAAAAACGACTCAATTGGACCTTTTTTTATTTTTTTTTATTTGTTTTTTTTGTCAGTGTGGTGTCTGTGATTTACGTCAGGGGGGCTATTGAGGACACAATGTATGAGCTGCAACATCATATCTAAAGAAACATTATTGCCGCGTTCACGGATTAGTCGGAACTAGACAATTCTGAAATGTCCGAGCTGCTAACGGGTTGAACGCGACACGTGTATAACTACAACCCGTTAGCAAGTCTGAAATGTCCGAGTTTCCTTGTTCCGACTAGCGCGTGAACGCTGCTTTATCGCTGCTCGGGGAATTTAACGACATCATCGCTGATGGATTTGCTGTACATATGACGTGTATTTGTATCCGTCTAAATGATAAGCTGTCGTTTTTGTGTTGCATCGAAGCATTTGTTTTGACATTCGAGGGTCCACCTATCGCCTTGTCCCTGACTGGTAAACCCTGCCCGCGGAAGCTAGGGACCGGAGGGAGGGAGGGAGGGAGGGGGGCGCGGAGGTCTGTGGAAGGAAGGAGGGAGCGATTAGAAGAAGTCTACACGAGAACTCCGTTTTCTATTGTTCCTTGTCTGCAGCCGTCGGACACAGACGTTTTCGAGGTGCATCGAAAGTTGAACGTTATCAATTCTGGATTTCTTCATCCGATTCCTATCGTCCGGCATGAGGTTTAAACGGAATGGCTCCTATACATTGAATAGGTAAGAGGCTTCCGTTCACTACTCGGGTTACGTTTAACATTCGCCACATCTCAGTGAAAGGGGGTTTGGTTTATTTTTTTTCCAGACGCAATTGAAAAATGTTTGTCTTTTGATACTCTCGGTATGGTCAATTGCTCGTGTCGTGATTTCGGTTCTTATTGGCGTTGTTGTTGTTGAGGTGAAACGTGTTTATCATATGCACGCTGCAACTGATGGAAGTAGTCGCCCTCACTACCAACCTGTTTCACTGAACTCACTCATTCTTATAAGAACGACAATGTTTTCCGAATTAACGTGCATAATTTGCCATGCCACGGAAAAATAAGTGTTAACAGATTTTTGGAGTCCGTGAACGTCTTCCTCTTGACGTGGATGAGTTTCGAGTAATGGTTCGATGGCTCGAGCTGAGGAGAAGCCTGAATATCAGGCTTGAGGGGTGGTCTCTTCATTGAGAAGAAACCTAAACAAGTCCCCCCCCTCCCTCTTTCTCCCCCTCCCCCCCCTCTCTCCCCCCTCCCCTCTCTCTCCCCCCCTCCCTCTCTCTCCCCCTCCCTCTCTCTCCCCCTCCCTCTCTCTCCCCCCCTCTCTCTCCCCCCTCTCTCCCCCTCCCTCTCTCCCCCCCCTCCCTCTCTCTCCCCCTCCCTCTCTCTCCCCCTCCCTCTCTCTCCCCCTCCCTCTCTCCCCCCTCCCTCTCTCTCCCCCTCCCTCTCTCTCCCCCTCCCTCTCTCTCCCCCTCCCTCTCCCCCCCCTTCTCCCTCTCTCCCCCTCCCTCCCCCCTCCCTCTCTCTCCCCCTCCCTCTCTCTCCCCCTCCCTCTGTCTCCCTCTCTCTCCCCCTCCCTCTCTCTCCCCCTCCCTCTCTCCCCCCTCCCTCTCTCTCCCCCTCCCTCTCTCTCCCCCTCCCTCCCCCTCCCTATCTCTCCCCCCCCCCTCCCTATCTCTCCCCCCTCCCTATCTCTCCCCCTCCCTATCTCTCCCCCTCCCTATCTCTCCCCCTCCCTATCTCTCCCCCCTCCCTCTCTCTCCCCCTCCCTCTCTCTCCCCCTCCCTCTCTCTCCCCCTCCCTCTCTCTCCCCCTCCCTCTCTCTCCCCCTCCCTCTCTCTCCCCCTCCTTCCCTCTCTCTCCCCCTCCCTCCCTTTCTCTCCCTCCTCTCTCCCTCCCTCTCTCCCTCCTCCCTCCCTCTCTCCCCTCCCTCCCTCTCTCCCTCCCCCTCTCTCCCTCCCCCTCTCTCCCTCCCTCCCTCTCCCTCCTCCCTCTCTCCCCCTTCCCTCCCTCTCTCCCCCTTCCCTCCCTCTCTCCTCCCTCCCTCTCTCCCCCTTCCCTCCCTCTCTCCTCCCTCCCTCTCTCCTCCCTCCCTCTCTCCCCCTTCCCTCCCTCTCTCCCCCTTCCCTCCCTCTCTCCTCCCTCCCTCTCTCCTCCCTCCCTCTCTCCCCCTCCCTCTCTCTCTCCCCCCCTCCCTCTCTCTCTCCCCCTCCCTCTCTCCCTCCTCCCTCTCTCCCTCCTCCCTCTCTCCCTCCTCCCTATCTCCCCCTCCCTCCCTCTCTCCCTCCTCCCTCTCCCCCTTCCCTCCCCTCCCTCCCTCCCCCCCTTCCCTCCCTCTCCCTCCCTCCCCTTCCCTCTACCCCCTCTCTCCCTCTCCCCCCTCTACCCCCCTCCCTCTCTACCCCCTCCCTCCCCCTCCCTCTCTACCCCCCCTCCCTCCCCCCCCTCCCTCTCTCCCCCCTCCCTCCCTCTCCCCTCTCCCTCCCTCCTCCCTCTCCCCCTCCCTCTCTCCCTCTCCCCTCTCCCTCCCTCCCCCTCCCTCTCTCCCCCTCCCTCTCTCCCCATCCCCATCCCTCACTCCCCCATCCCTCCCTCCTCACTCCCCCATCTCTCCCCCTCCCTCTCCACCCCCTCCCTCTCCACCTCTCTCCCCCTCCCTCTCCACCCCCTCCCTCTCCACCTCTCTCCCCCTCCCTCTCCGCCTCTCTCCCCCTCCCCTCTCCACCTCTCTCCCCCCCCCTCCCTCTCCACCTCTCTCCCCCCCCTCTCCACCTCTCTCCCCCTTCCTCTCCACCCTCCCCCCTTCCTCTCCACCCTCCCTCTCCTCTCCTTCTCTCCCCCCCCCCTCTCCCATCTCTCTCCCCCTCCACCTCTCTCTCTCCTCCCCCTCTCTCTTCCCTCTCTCTGTCCTCTCTCCATCCTCCAGAATTAAGTACCAACCCCCCCTAGTTCAACCACTTAGCAACTTTGGTGGTCTGTTCTCCTCACCCACTTTCAGTTGACATGATTGCCCACTGCCCAGTAGGTCTATTCAAGTCCAGATCATTAGAATCCTAGTCACGAGTTTTATCTCTCTCTCCCCTCTCCCAGGGCAGTGATTCATTCCCTCCTTCATTAGGTTATCTCCAAGTCACAAGTTTAATGAATGGACTTGCTTTGTCTTCCTCCATCTCCAAACCAAGCAGACTCCCTTCAATTTGAACGCTTACATCTGTCTCTCGTGATCTCGCGTGGACAGACCATGTAAACATAAATGCTACCGTAGACCTGTCATGATGCAACATGTTTTGACATGAGGCCCAGCATTAGTTCCCGGTGCTTTTTGGGACAAATCACGATTTTGCAGGTGTTGGCGTCTTTAGAATTCTAAAGGGGAGGGGACATTTTGGCAGAGACGGTGGAGCTCTTCTTCGTTCCCGTTTCCGATCCTCGTTCCGTCTCTTCACATGCATGGACCCTGACCTTAATCGAGCACCTGGCCGATTATGCAAGACTGTAATTTTGGGGTAACGGAGATTACGGCCCTGGTAACTATTATGCCCAGCTCCTTGTCTTCGTTTTGGGTGCTTTGACCACACACACACACACACAGTTAAATTTGCTGAAAGTGAGTTGATGTAATGGCAGGTTCCTTCCCTTCTGGCACCGCTTTCCTCCTGGCCTTGTTATCAGCCACAGATCCTTCCGCAGCTCACTCACACACATACACACACACACACGTGCATCCTGGCACTTGTGTGGTGCTGAAACACAAAGGAAGCTAATGAGTGCTGTGCAGTGAGCACACACCCACTCTATCACAAAGGCACAGAGGAGAAGTGTTATCGCTGCACTCCCTCCCTCCCTGCTCAATCAGGTGTGTGTGTGCGTGTGAGTGTGCGTGCGCAGCTCGGAGGCGTAATTAAAAGTGAGGTAGGAGAGGCCCTTGGCGACAGGCAGGGAGGGAGGGAGGGAGGAGGGATATGATGTCATGGGCTGTAAAAATGCTTTGGTTTGCTACTGCGGCTTCTCGCCTCACCTTTCATCTAAGAGAGGGAAGTGGGGGGAGAGCGTTCCTCGCGTGGCGTGTGTCTGACAGAAGAGCGTACAGTGTCACCTCGTTGTCGGGCCTTTTGGCGAGACGGTAACTCAACCACAACACAATTCCAGGCTAATTCTAATGCGTTACTGCCTTCTGAAGGTGAATCACTCTCTTGCATATGGTGCTGCTGTGATAGTTTGCTGTGCGGCGTGACAGTGAGTTGACATGTGTGTGTTGCCAGGATGGAGCCCAGAGCCTGGCTGCGATCATAGTCAATATTAATGATCTGTCTGTCCCATAGAATCTGCAGTCGTAGATTACTCAGACACAAACACACACACACTCGCCTAATGGGGTACTGCAGCCGGGACAGAGAGGACAGAATGATGGTGCTTTGATGGGGAGAGGGAGAGTCAGAGAGCGAAGGAGCGAGTGAGAAACGGAAAGGGGGAGCCGGGGGGAGAGTGTCCTTCACCTTGTATGCCCGCACTGACGATCACAGAGCTCTTCTGCGATTGGCTACATTCCTGGGGGGGGGGTGTGCCCGGAGCTCTAGCCACTCTGACGCAGCCATGTGAAAGAATGACGGGTGAACGCGTGTGTGTGTCTGTGTCCTTCTGGCCCATCCATGTTTGCTATTGCTATTTAGCTCTTTCTCAACACCTCATACCGTCTCTGTGTGTTTCGCAGCAGTCAGCTTTGGTTTGCAGGTTCTGCTCTTCAGTACAGGCTATGGGTCCAGCTAACAGAGGTGTTAATAACCAACACGTCTCTCGACCAGCGAGTGTGTTTAAGACCTTGTTTGGTGTATACAGATGGTAGAGATTGCTGCTAGGATAGAGCCCCCCCAAAAAAAGAATATCCTCCAAAGTCCGCCCTGTGACACTCAGCAGTTTGTTTATGCAAGTCTGTTTGCCAACCTAATCTTCCCGCCTTTCAAGTGAGAGCCAGCCAGAGAGAGAGAGAGCGAGAGGGAAGGAGAGAGAAGTAAAGAGGCAGGCGGCAGTAGCTCGAGTGAGAAGGAGCGAGAGGAACACGCTTCGAACGGGCTCTGAGTTGTTGTGATAGGTCGTCTGAAACGCACGTTCGTCGGCGCGTGTGTGTTTGCTGATTGGACCGCAGGGAGAGAGAGAGAGCGAGTGTGTGTTTGTGTGGGTGGGTGGACGCAGTTCGTGAGAAGCCAGTTACGTTGCGCGCGCGCGCGCGTGTGTGTGTGTGTGTGACAGAACGGGCTATACTGGAGCTGTGCGGCAGGACAGAGCCCTCCCTTCACCGGTAGAAGGAGAGAGGGAAGAAGAGCGCTGTGTGGGACCCTCACAGACCTGCCCGCTGTCTGTGCTGCCAGCTGGATGGGGGTTCTTGTCTGCTGCGACTGCTTCTTCTATAGGTAGCTAGCTACTTCTCTCTCTCTTTCTCTCGGTATGTCTCTCTCGCTCTCTGCTTGCTCGCTCGCTCTCTTTCTGAATGTCTCTCTCGTCGTTTGTTTTCCCTGCTTGTGTCGTAACTTAAAAAAAAATATATATATTGGTCCTGTACTTCCCTCTCCCTGCCCCTCTGTGGCTGAAAACGTCTCTCTCTTCGCCCCCCTCCCCTTCCTCTCTCGGTCTCTGCGGTGTGGTTTGGAAGAGACATTCTGAGGACAGTGCTGCTGTGGCAGCAGGGATTTTGCTGTCATCAGACCGGGGAGGAGGGTAGCGGTTGAGGCTGGTTTGCGGAGGAATAGCACAGCGCCATAGCCCTCTGGTGCTTCAGCCTCCTTTTTCTTTTAGTTCGGAGTCAAGGCTGGTTAGAGGAGGATTGTCACTGGGCCAGAGACTAAGATGCATGTGCACAGGGTTAAGGCTGGTTTAGAGGAAGGATGGCATGCAGCCAGCCCATCCTCTCCTCCACGGCCCTGCCGGCGTCGCTCTGACTCTCTGCCTTGCTGTGTTTTTGTTTGGACACTGTGTTCCTTCCCATGGCCTCTCTGTTTTCTGTTTGGTGCAGCGGAGCAGTGTTTGGGAGGTAGACTTTGACCTTCCCATACGATTACAGCAGGACTAGTTTTGGTAGGGGGACCGTTGTTTGTTTACTTAGTGAGCGTAACATTAGTTAGCGTAGCATGGTTACCTGGGCCAGTTTAGTTAGCATAGCATGGATACGATTGCCAGTTTAGTTAGCATAGCATGGTTACCTGGGCCACGTTCAGTAGGTATTAAGCAAACATTGGATGCCACAGGTCTAGGATCAGCTCCGCCTCTCTACATAGTATCCTGAAACATTTAAGGGGAGAACACACAACTGACCTGGTAGCAGCTTCTAGGAGCACCTTTACACTACTCCTACGGCACACTTGCGGGTTCAGAGAGTGTTTACTTAGCATCATGCTTACAGATGGCTGTGAGTTAGTTAGATAAGCTCTTTCCCCCTTTTTATATGTGCTTGTGGGGTTAACCAGCTTTAGTTGCACTACTGCTATATATAAACAGAAGGTTTGATGAGGGCCAAACTGTTGCGCGCACATGTGTACACACACACGCATACATACACACACACACACACACACACACACATGCACACATGCACACACACACACACACGCATACATACACACACACACACACACACGCATACATACAGCTGCATCGGATTAGACTGTCAGGCCCCTCTGTGTGATTCAGAATGGTTTACACTCCCTCCCTTTTCCTAGCTAGTGTGAAGAACAGCCAGCCCTTTGTGTGTGTGTGTGTTTCTGTCCATGTGTGTGTCCGAACACATGACTGTGTGTGCACGCCTATAGGTAAAACTATAGGTAAAACACACACAGTAGCTTTGTGAACGCACGGCCCACTGCCAGGGACTGTATTTTTTTTTTCTCTCTACACTTTGCAGGTCAATTATCACCAGTCCTGAGGCAGGGTGTGGCTTCTGCGCAGCTGTCGTTTTATTGGATCATTAAGGAAAAGGACCGATCAGTTCTATTTCTGGCACTACTTCCTGTCTACCTCGGCACCTCTGTCAGCCAATCAGGGGGTTTGGCTGTGACGCCATTGTTTTTGATTGATTGGGTGTTTTTGTTCTTGTTTTTTTTGGACACACCCACCACACAAGGTCCTTGTTGACCTTAGCTTCAGTCCAATACCCAACTCTCAAACAGACATGGCTGAGAACTAATACAGCGTTGTGTGCTTAATGCTCTGACAACAAGGGTTTCACTCCTCTTGACTTGTTCAGCCCGTGTCAGGATGGGTCCACATGGTGTTGTGGAGGACAGGCTGAGGTTACAGGTAATGTAGTGGGCAGATGATACGTGTTGACGGTGCCACACCCATTTCTCTGTACACATGCGCTCCTCATCAGAATAGGGTAGGCGTTAACAGGTCCTCGCCACTTCTTCACTCTGAGTGAGACACAGAGGATCAGAGAAAGGAATATGGGGTGACCAGGTAAACTGATGCATTGTTTTGGGCTGACTTTGACAGACAACAGCTCCACAAAGAAGAGTAGTCCGATTCTAAGTAAGTCGTAGACTTTTAGTATCTTTAACCTCCCAGGGTTAGTCTGAGTTGTTTAGAATGATCCTGTTTGACCTGAACACACACACACACACACACACACACACACACACTGGGGCCTCCCGCACGTGACTGATAAAGCACCGGGTCAGTGTGAGTGGAGGAGAGGCTAACCTAATGCAGAGCACACGGTACAATTCAATTAGCCTTTGGCCCTGCAAGCGACGGTTCCATTCATGCGTGAGTATCTGATGCCTGGTTTTCAGCTTAGTGCCCAGTGGTTCCTCTGTCTGGCCAAGGTGTGTGTGTTTTCTCCAGCTGGAGGTCAAGAGCAGAAGAGTCTTCTCTCCAAGGTTGTAGAGAGGGTACAGGCAGACGGTACTCTAAAACATTGGTTGAAGAGGCCGCGAATGCTGCTTTTTTTTGTGTGTGTTTTTTGGTAATATTTATGTTGCTTCTCGGGACGCGCTGTGTTTTAGTTTTTGTGGCGCCGCAGAAATGTGGTGCCGTTGCCCTGTCGTGGTGTTGATGCCACAGAGGGTGACTACAGCTCGGAACATTCTGGCCCAGAGGCTCCTTTCACGATACAACAATGGCCCCTGACTGTGTGTGTGTGTGTGTGTGTGTGTGTGTGTGTGTGTGTGTGTGTGTGTGTGTGTGTGTGTGTGTGTGTGTGTGTGCCTTGTGTGTGTGTGCCTTGTGTGTGTGTGCCTTGTGTGTGTGTGCCTTGTGTGTGTGTGCCTTGTGTGTGTGTGTGTGTGTGCGTGCCTTGTGTGTGTGTGTGTGCGTGCCTTGTGTCTTATTAGGCCTTGTTTGGCAGGCCGGGCCCATTCTACACTGCTGAGCGTTCCACAAGGACTGTAATTCTCCTCCTAAAACCACCCCACTCCTCCATGTCTACCGGCCCAAACCCTGTCTGTCGCTCAAACATGGCTAAATTGGACCCGGCTTGGCAAGCCTCGGCACAAGTGGAAAACGTACCCTTACATAATGGGTTGACCAACAACAACAACCAAATATCCACCATTGGGCTGAGTATGACATGATTGTTTTCCGATAGGCTCGTTGCTAACGGACAGTCATCTGGTGACTGACTGCACCACCGGATATAGGCTTCACTGGAGCATGCGGCACAGACACACCCTGTCTGGCTGGCCCAAGGGCCTGGGGGTGTGGGATGGGGACTTTGGAGCAGACTGTGGACAAAGGGTCTAGTGGCTCAACCGTTGCAGAAGGAAGGGTGGAATGGAAGGGAAGGCCTGGGTTATGACTCTGCTTCCATTGTCAGCTGTTAGTTTTCAGACTTGATTGACTTGTTTTTAATTTTAGTTTCAGTTTGATAGAAATTGTCTTTTGTCGTTTTAAATTTTGTTTACGTTTTAGTGTTGGGGATATAAAGTAGCCAACCGGGTCATCGGGAGGGATCAGCCAATGAAGTTGGAAGCCTCACCTTGTTGACTGAATCAAAATGACAGAAGTCATCAATGGTGCTGCCATGCTAACCCAGTCTTTTGGCCACTAGAGGACTCCATAGACAGGACAGTGGTTTGGTTAGGTCTCAATGATCACTCATCTTAATGGGACTTGGATTTAAAGGTTAAGCTCCTAGACTGGTGCAAGAAATGTGGTTGGAAGGAAACTCTTGTCTGTTTTTATACGAAGCCAATGTGTTATTTTTTTTTTACTTTAGTAGTAGATGTAAGACGAATCAATTACCTTTTACCTGGCAGAAAAAGAGAGGGGGGGGGGGAATGACAAATGAAGTCGTGGCACATTTAGATATATTATGAAATTTAATTTTAAACGTGTATCACCCACTGACCTCTTCCAATAGGGTTAATGAAAACATAAGCGATACAACACTTCACAAATCTATCAGTTCACAGCCAGGCAGTTTCTCTCTCTGTCTCTGTCTGTCTCTGTCTGTCTCTGTCTGTCTCTGTCTGTCTGTCTCTGTCTGTCTCTGTCTGTCTGTCTCTGTCTGTCTCTGTCTGTGTCTGTCTGTCTCTGTCTCTCTCTGTCTGTCTCTCTGTCTCTCTGTATGTCTGTCTCTCTCTCTGTCTGTCTCTGTCTGTCTGTCTCTCTCTCTGTCTCTCTGTCTGTCTGTCTGTCTCTCTCTCTGTCTGTCTCTGTCTGTCTGTCTCTCTGTATGTCTGTCTCTCTCTCTGTCTGTCTCTGTCTGTCTGTCTCTCTCTCTGTCTCTCTGTCTGTCTCTCTGTCTCTCTCTCTGTCTGTCTCTCTGTCTGTCTGTCTCTCTCTCTGTCTCTCTGTCTGTCTCTCTTTCTGTCTGTCTGTCTCTCTCTCTGTCTGTCTCTGTGTTCAACCAAACAAGATTTTCTGGTTTATCTTCAAGTCCACTCTGCGTTCTAGAAAGGTGGTCGTTCGTTTTGTCTTCTCAAGCCTGATGACAGTTGTCCACAGACAAAAAAACTAATATTATCTCCCTGAACACCACTTTTATACTTTTAAAAAACCTTTTTGAGTGAATGCAAGAAATCCCAATTGCGGTTCTCCCAGTATGAATCACCTGTCTGTTCCCCCTCTGAGGTTCAATAAACCACATGCGAGCAGAGTAATACTATACCCTGTGCTGCCCAGTCCTACTGGTCAATTCAGTTGAGACTAACGGACACTGTGTCCTTCTCTCCTTTCACCTGGCCTTAGCTCTGCAGTCTGCACAGGGTGGTGGCTTGCCTTACGTAACACTGCACTGGCAAGTGTGTGTGTGTGTGTGTGTGTGGTGTGTGTGTGTGTGTGTGTGTGTGTGGAGCACAGCATAGCCCTCCCTGGGTGCTGGCTCAGGCAACGGAAGGAAGAGATGGCCTTGCTGTAACCTTACCTCCCGCATTTAGAATTGCACCGTCGGCGTGAACCCACGCGCACCATCCTCCATAAAAATGCACTTGGTCTTTTTTGTGGCTGGCTAATGACGCTGCTGGGTGATTTGACGTCATCCCTCACCCGCACAGCGTCTGTTAGACGAGACCGTCCCTCGCGTCTCCTCTGGCTCCTGCGACGGAGTAGGATAGGGCGGTGAGGATAGATACACTCTAATATGCTAGCTAGATGACACGGTCAGTGTATCGCTGCTAACGCCTGTCCTTTTCAGAACAACAGATGTGCCTACGGTTAGGGGCTAGGGCAGGAACAGTAGCTGTGTGCCTCTCATAAGGGCCCTCCGGGAACAGAAATGCAAAGACCAGGGGAGATGGGAAGTGTCTGGGCGCCTCACTTCCTTTTTCTGAAGTTTTTAACCGGGCGGGAGGGGGGGTTGTATGTAGGTAGGCAAGTCCTTAACGCCTCACATACCCAATGTTCTGCGCCCATGATTCCTGTCTCTCGCTTGCTCATATTCCTTCCGCCTCAAACCCTCACTCTTGACTACTTTGTTTCTGTCCACATAACCACTGCCTCCCTCTGTGTCCCCCCCCCGCCTGCATAGCTGTGTAATTGACTCTGTGCTGCAGTGCGCTTGTCAGCTGTGCCTTGTCATTTGTTTCAATTATCAGCCATCTGACATGGTGCAGCTACCACAGATGGAATGAAGAGGAGAGAAGAGGCAAAAGTTTGAGGCTGGGGAAGCGGACTGTTGCACATACAGTCTCATGTGTCCCACCTTCACAGTACACTGGTAACAGGACTTTGCACATACAGTCTCATGTGTCCCACCTTCACAGTACACTGGTAACAGGACTTTGCACATGCAGGTCTTACAATCACTAGAGACTCCCAAGCAGTGCCGTCGAAACCAAACTCGTTAAGTTGGAGCTCATCTCCCCTGGAGTCGGCCAGGTGCTTCCGACCAGCCAGCCAATCGCAGGTTTGTTTACACCTGGGCAGTTGGATGAGGTCATGGATTCCTCCCCCTGTGTGTTCTAGGCCTAGCAGATGATCTCATTGGTTCATAAAAGGAATCTGATCATATTATCGGGCCCTTCCCCCGCTACAGGGGGGTGTAGGACATGCCTCTAGACACATTGCTGATGTGATTGGTCTACACCGTGGAACCTAGAGCTTACCATTGGTTAGTACCCATTGCTATGGGGGGCATGGATGTTCAGGGACTCCCACTTCTCTTTCACATGCATATAGGGTACTTATTGATTTTTCAATCTCACTCCTCCTCACAGCCCTTATTTCCCTATTCGGATGCGAATGGGGGCCTCTGCCTCATCCTCCCTCGATCATTCAGCCCCCATCTGCCTGGGTGGGAGATTGAACGAGATAGGAGAGCATGTGTTTGCGCTAGTATGTGTGTGTGTGTGTGTGTGTCCCCTACATTTTCAACTGTCTATTTTCCTAGTCTATATGTTTTGTGCGTCTCCAGGCTGGCAGAGGGAAGTGTGTCTGATGTACCCATGTGTGTTGCGTGAGGTGGGCAGGGCGTGTCTGGTCTTAGCCATCCTAACAATGCCCTCCAGGAGGGAAAATAAAATATGCTTGGCTTGGTCCTGGAATCCATCAGAACACACTCCTCTCTTTGTCTAAACACTCCTGTCCCTTTTCCTGTCCGCGGCCATAAATAACAGTTACACAATCTCTTCATGAATAGGGCCCCGAGCTTTTCCTAAACAGTCTTACATGGTGAGGAACAACTCTGGACCCGAGTTACGTCGTTTATTTTGCCGCACAAGCCATCTGTTACGTGTCAGTAATTATTGAGGAGCTTGTTCACCTGGTTAGTGAGTTGCGTGTGGTATTCCCTGACAAGACAGGCATGCACTATGGTGCGGCGAGTACTCATCAGTCATGGCTAACGGACGGAAACCTCCAATAGGGCAGGTGCGACGTTCTTCCCGACAGGAGATAGTTTGGGTCATAAGATGGACAATAGATTTGTAAAAAAGATTTAAAAAATCTCTCCAGGCAGTTATGACCAGTATCACAATTCTCAAGTAGGCACAGAGATGTCACTTAATGCCCCTTTTAACAGTGGATCCAGCGCCTATATTGTGTCCGAGGTAGAGCCTATGTTCTTTGGCTGAGAGAGCAGTAAGGGCTGGGAATCGCCAGGGACCTCACAATACTCGGGCGCCGATACGATATGCGTGGCGATTCTATATACATCTTCTGTGATTAAAATAAATAAATAATGTATTGCGAGTCGACGTGCCGAACATGTTTGCTCACCACGTCTGCTGCAGCGGGACGAGAGCCATGAGAAGATTGGATCAGTCATGGAAGTAAATGTGGCAAAAACAAATGGGCTTTTTTTTCTTTTTTTTAAGATGGAGAACAAGCTACGATTGATAAACCCTGGAGTTTTGGGGCAGGTACAGCAAACTGGCGCAAAAATAATATTGCGATTTATTGTCAGCTATCGCTACAGAGCAGTGTCAGTGGGTGGTAGGCTACATTATCCACGCAAACAAACCCAGTGAGAACACATGCTGGCTCTGTGTTAAAGTGAGTTTAGTCTACATGTCTCCTGTAGGCCAGGAAATGATCTGGAGCGTAGACTCTCTAGGGAGGTGGGCCTTTCAACCTCTCTCTCTCTCTCTTTTATCCCCCCCCCCGTCTCTCTCTCTCTGTCTGTGTTATTGTTTTTGGTCACATGAACCATGAGAATGGTTACACAACATCCCTGGAAATGGACAACGGGGATTTATTTAGGAGGAAATGGACAGAACACGTGACTGCGGTCAGTTGACTTCAGTGTTTGAACAACAATTGCCAGAGATGGTATCAGTCCTTAAAACGAGGGGGGGGGCACATTGTTAGATTAGATTAACTTGAAAATGGATCTTGACATTCGGGATTCTTTTGAACTATGGGATGTTTCTAATTTCTCACACATTCTGTCCATTCTTCCTGTCATTTCTGTCAGAAAACCCCCGTTTCACTCGCCTACACATTCAGACTGGAATGAGGGGTATGTCCATCCCTGTGTGTGTGTGGGCCTCGTCGGAACACAGTGTACATATTTGGCCATCTCTAGTGTGTGTGTGTGTGTGTGTGTGTGTGTGTCAGGGCTTGGAACTGCTGGAGGTCTGCATGCACATTCCCTCTAGTGGAAAATCTGTGACGAAACGGCCTGGTTTAGAAGTTAATGTGCTGGAGCAGAGCAGCCATGCCCAGCCACTACGACCACCCTACACCATATTTCCCTAAACCCCTTCACCCTACTCTCGCTACCTCTTACTCTATACTCCTTACTACCTTTGCCCTGTGTCCTTCTCCCCTGGACGGTTTTAAACAATTCCGTTTATGGTAAAATGTTTTTCAAAATGTTGACTACCTCCACTCAGATTGCAAGGTAGGTGATGTTTCCTTGCGCAACGGGAACTGGCCTTTCTCTCCTGCCCGGAAGGAACAGTGACTGGCCTTTCTCTCCTGCCCGGAAGGAACAGTGACTGGCCTTTCTCTCCTGCCGGGAAGGAACAGTTACTGGCCTTTCTCTCCTGCCGGGAAGGAACAGTGGCTGGCCTTTCTCTCCTGCCCGGAAGGAACAGTGGCTGGCCTTTCTCTCCTGGCCGGAAGGAACAGTGACTGGCCTTTCTCTCCTGGCCGGAAGGAACAGTGACTGGCCTTTCTCTCCTGGCCGGAAGGAACAGTGACTGGCCTTTCTCTCCTGGCCGGAAGGAACAGTGACTGGCCTTTCTCTCCTGCCCGGAAGGAACAGTGACTGGCCTTTCTCTCCTGGCCGGAAGGAACAGTGACTGGCCTTTCTCTCCTGCCCGGAAGGAACAGTGACTGGCCTTTCTCTCCTGGCCGGAAGGAACAGTGACTGGCCTTTCTCTCCTGGCCGGAAGGAACAGTGACTGGCCTTTCTCTCCTGCCGGGAAGGAACAGTGACTGGCCTTTCTCTCCTGCCCGGAAGGAACAGTGACTGGCCTTTCTCTCCTGCCGGGAAGGAACAGTGACTGGCCTTTCTCTCCTGCCCGGAAGGAACAGTGACTGGCCTTTCTCTCCTGCCGGGAAGGAACAGTGACTGGCCTTTCTCTCCTGCCCGGAAGGAACAGTGACTGGCCTTTCTCTCCTGCCCGGAAGGAACAGTGACTCAAGTATGTCGACAGAATCAAGCCTTTAGACGTTAATATGAATTATCCTACATTTATGTTTGTCAAACATGACTGGTGTTAACCTCTCTGGGATATGTGAGATGCTAGCGTCCCACCTGGCCAAAAGCCAGTGAAAATGCAGAGCACCAAATTCAAATAAATTACTATAAAAATCTAACTTTCATGAAATCACACATGCAACATAGCAAATTAAAGCTACACTTGTTGTGATTCCAGCCAACATGTCAGATTTCAAAAAGGCTTTTTGGCAAAAGCAAACAATGCTATTATCTGAGGATAGCACCATAGTAAACACAGAGAAACCATATTTTAACCCTGCAGGTGCGACACAAAACACAGAAATAAAAATATAATTCATGCCTTACCTTTGACGAGCTTCTTTTGTTGGCACTCCAATATGTTCCATAAACATCACACATGGTCCTTTTGTTTGATTAATTCCGTTGATATTTATCCAAGATGTCAATTTATTTGGCGCGTTTGATCCAGAAAAACACTGGTTCCAACTTGCTCAACGTGACTACAAAATATCTCAAAAGTTACCTGTCAAACTACTTTTGTAATACAACTTTAGGTATTTTTTTACGTAAATAACCGATACAATTGAAGATGGGATGATCTGTGTTCAATACAGGAAGAAAACAAACTGTAGCTAACTTTCTGGTCACACGCTTTATCTAACAGTACACTTCAAGTGACCCTTGTTCAAGATGGCCCTCCATTACACAAAGGAATAACCTCAACCAATTTCTAAAGACGGTTGACATCCAGTGGAAGCGATTGGAACTGCAAGAAGGTCCCTTAGAAATCTGGATCCCCAATGAAAACCCATTGAAACGAGAGTGACCTCAAAAAACTAAAATCTGAATGGTTTGTCCTCTGGGTTTCACCTGCTAAATAAGTTCTGTTATACTCACAGACATGATTCAAACAGTTTTAGAAACTTCCGAGTGCTTTCTATCCAAATCTACTAATAATATGCATATTGTATCTTCTGGGGATGAGTAGCAGGCAGTTGAATTTGGGCATGTGTTTCCTCCGGACGTGAAAATACTGCCCCGTCACCAAGAAGTTAAGTGCATTCGGAAAGTATTCAGACCCCTTGACTTTTTCCACGTTTTGTTACGTTACAGCCGTATTCTAAAATGGATTTAAATTATTGCTTTTTCCTCATCAAGCTACACACAATACCCTATAATGACAAAGCAAAAACAGTTTTTTGGAAATGTGTGGAAATTTAATGCAAATAAAATACAGATATCACATTTACAGAAGTATTCAGGCCCTTTACTCAGTACTTTGTTGAAGCACCTTTTGCAGTGATTACATCCTCGAGTCTTCTTGGGTATGACACTACAAGCTTGGCACACCTGTATTTGGGGAGTTTCTCCCACTCTTTGCAGAGCCTCTCAAGCTCTGTCAGGTTGAATGGGGAGCGTCGCTGCACAGCTATTGTCATGTCTCTCCAGAGATGTTCAAGTCCGGGCTCTGACTGGGCCACTCAGGAACATTCAGAGTTGTCCCGAAGCCACTGCTGTGTTGTTTTGGCTGTGTGCTTAGGGTTGTTGTCTTGTTGGAAGGTGAACCTTCGCCCCAGGCTGAGGTCCTGAGCGATGAGGACTTTATCAAGGATCTCTCTGATCTTTGCTCCGTTCATCTTTCCCTCGATCCTGACTCGTCTCCCAGTCCCTGCCTCTGAGAATCATCCCCACAGCATGATGCTTCTTCCACCATGCTTCATCATAGAGATGGTGCCAGGTTTCTTCCAGAAGTCACACTTGACATTCAGGCCAAAGAGTTAAATCTTGCTTTCATCAGACCAGAGAACCTTGTTTCTCATGGTCCGAGTCTTTTAGGTGCCTTTTGGCAAACTCCAAGTGGGCTGTCTTGTCTTTTTACTGAGGAGTGGCTACAGTCTGGCCACTCTACCATAAAGGCCTGATTGGTGGAGTGCTGCAGAGATGGTTGTCCTTCTGGAAGATTCTCCCATCTCCACAGAGGAGCTCTGTCAGTGTGACCATCAGGTTCTGGTTGAACTCCCTGACCAAGGCCTTTTTGGCCGGGCGGCCAGCCGTAGGAAGAGTCTTGGTGGTTCCAAACTTTTTCAATTTAAGAATAATTGAGGCCACTATGTTCTTGGGGACCTTGAATGCTGCAGAATTGTTTTGTTACCCTTCCCCAGATCTGTGCTTCGACACAATTCTGTCTCCGAGCTCTACGGAAAATTTCTTCAACCTCATGGCTTGGTCTTTGCTCTGACATGCACTGTCAACTGTGGGACCTTGTATAGACAGATGTGTGCATTAATGTTTTGTCAACTCACTGTACATTTAACATAAACTTAAAGGGGAATACCTAGTTAGTTGTACAACTGAAATGTGTCTTCTGCATTTAAATCAAACCCCCTCCCCCCCAGAAACAGAGAGGTGCGGCGGGCTGCTTTAATCGACATCGTCTTAAATCTCCAAATTCCACCCTGTTCCCGCCCACAGCCCACTGGCCGCCTGTCCGCTGCCCTATACACATGCAGACTTCCTGAGCAAACATGGGCGGCGCCAGCTACCATCTCTCTCTCTCTCTCCGCCATCCCCTTCTCCCTCCGCCCTTTTCCATTACGGAGTCCTGCTTCCCTCTATTTGCCCCTCCATCTCTCCCTCTTGCACAGTCTCACTCTGTCCCTCTGCTTTCCTGAGAAAACATTGGTGGGGACAGGGTGGGGTGTGGGACAGCCTGTGTCTCTCCCTCCTATTTCATCCTCCCTTTTCCTTCCCTTGCACAAAGTCCTTCTCTTTCCCTCAAACTCTCCCTCCCTTCCGCTCTCCATTTGTTACACAAGCCTCCTCTCTCTTCGCGCCTCCCTTCGTCACATTCCTCCCTCCTTCCCTCTCTCGTTAGTTGTCCCTCCCAAGTCCCTCTTCCTTAGCCTAACTGCTACACAGAGCCCTTCTCTTTTTCACTCATCCAGAGGTGTAAAGTACTTAAGTAAAAATACTTGAAAGTACTGCTTAAGTTGTTTCTTAGGGTATTTATACTTTACTTTGCTATATATATTTTTTTTTTATTTACTTTTACTTCACGACATTCCTGAAGAAAATATTGTACTTTTTATTCCATACATTTTCCCTGGCTCCCAAAAGTACGAGTTACATTTTGAATACTTAGCAAGACAGGAAAATGCTTATGAAATAACATTCCTACGGCCTCTGCTCTGGTGGACTCACCATAAACGCATGCTTAGTTTGTAAATTGAGTGTTGGTGCGTGCCCCTGGCTATCCAAACATAAAAAAACAAAAACAAGAATGATGCCGTCTGGTTTGCTTAATATAAGGAAATTGAAATGATTTTTACTTTGATACGTAAGTATATGTAATACCAAATACTTTTAGACTTTTACTCAAGTAGTATTTTACTGGGTCACTTTTACTTGAGTCATTTTCTATTAAGGTATGTTTTACTTTTACTCAAGTATGGAAATTGGGTGATTTTTTTTTTCCACCTCTGCACTCAGTCCCTCCCATCTTCATGTCTCCCTCTCTCTCTACCTCTACCGTCTCCCTCTATCACAATTCACGTCCAATGCTCATAAGAAACGTGATGGTGACGATTGGGGTGTGGGGATGAGGATGGCCAAACCGTGTCCTGCTGAGGTTAATGGTACCCACTGCCCCCCTGTCCCGTACACCGATTTAAGGCAGCCCTCGGCACCTCTGATTCAGAGGGGTTGGGATAAATGCGGAAGACACCTTTCAGTTGAATGCATCGTTGTTCACCTGATTAGGTTTCCACCTTTTCCCTCTGACACGATGTCTGTGTTCAACCTGGGTGCCCTTCTGTCTAGTCGTCTGTAGTTCAGCTGCTCCGGTAGCAACACAGGAGGTTACTTTTAAAAGGAAGTATGTCTCACTTCCTCTCTCTCTCTTTTAGATCAAAGTTATTATATATATATATACTACTGTTCTACACGTGGTAACAGTGACGTGAAGCCAGCGTCTCCTCTTTCTGTGAGCCACAATACTAGTGGAAACTGACTCGTTTAGTTTTTCCAGCCTTGACTGCATGCTGGAGCGTCGAGCTGTGAATGTGGTGGGTTAGGTTCAGCTTTCAGGGAAAGATGTACAGGTACACACACATCATACAACACCCTTCAGCAATCCCTCATAGGAACACACCTGGAAATAGAGCATGGGAAAACGTTTCTGTCAGGGTCTGTGCATAGATACAAAAAAAACAATGCTTTTCCACCGGGTGGATGGGTACCAAGGCCTTATTTCCTTTGACTGGCGAGGCCTCTCACCTACTCTCCCTCCAGGAAAAGGATAAAGTAACACATTTACCCGTAGGTTCTGATCTAAGGTCAGTTTGTTTAGGTTAAGATTGAGAGACAAATTTATATCTAGGCTACATTAATGCTGACTTTTGGTATTGTACTGAAATATCAACTGCAGTGGCTGGTAATCTGCCTGTAGGTGGTGCTATTGTTTTTACAACGCTCCCCTCTGAAGTGAACACTCGAGGCTCAACAAGTGCTCTCATGCTTAGTGTATAAAGTCTGCACCCCCCTTTGTTGACAAACCAAGTATCTTAAGACGAGATTCAGAATGGTACGCTCTGTTTCTGCTGAAATGATCGTCTGGTTTCAGTGGGTTTTTTTTCTTCCCCCGTACAGTTTATTTAGAAAAGTTCAGTCGGTGGGTGTTATATGTTTTAGGGAGTACATCTGTCCTGACTCAACCCCCCCCCCACGGCCCTCCCCAAGTTGTCATTACTGGCGTCTATCATATTATTCCTGAGAGAAGAACATTCTTCTCGTTGTTGTTTCACAAGCACTTCTGAGAAATGGGAAGACTGTGGCCTTGGGGAACCTATCCCTTTCCCTCAGAATACCAGGCGTGGTGACACACGCGCACACTAGAGGGGAAATAACGACGGGTTTTGTCTATTTTCTTCAATAGCTCGTCTTTGTATCTGCCATAATGGCTGACTGCCATTGAGGGATTCCACCATTTTAAAGTCATGTCCATGCTGAAATGGGTTCTAGCCATCCAGAGCCCTCTTTCTACCTCTATAAGTCAGAAATTGACCCCTAAGAGCAGATCCAGGATCTGCCAAGCTTGACCGCCCCCCCATTGTGAGTAACCTCCAGCAATTTATCAGGGACGGAACATCTCCTAACTGACTTTAGACCAGAGTCTTGGGTTAACTGCCAATGTCAAATATACAGGCAGTGAACCCGACGTGTTCGTTTTGGCTCTCATTGCAGAAGTCTACTCCCCTAATTACAGCTCTAGGATCTGCACGTTCCATCCTAACCTTAACCTTCATGACCATTTATCAAGCCCATCTCATAGCTGACCATCTGACCTCAGACCAGTGTCCTGGGGTCCACTGACCCTACAATGCTGCTCTCATTCCAGCTAGGGTTGTGACGATACCAGTATCGCAATAAATAAAAAATCCCATGGCAAAAATGAAAGCCCAAACGTCTTTGGTCCCTTTTTAAAAACCTGCTGTATGTAAAATATTGTGTGCTATAGCTTGGGGGAAACACATTTACTCTGGGGGGGGTGGAGTGTGTTTCCAACATTGGGGGTGTTTTCCTAAAGAAGTTGTTCTTGTTTCCTTGCCACAATACTAACGAGTATCGCGAGACTTGTTGTATCGTCCCCGGCTCTAATTCCAACCTCTCACCTAAAATACGGCCTGCCAACCTCCACTTGGAGTGGGGAGGCAGAGAAAGAGGGATGAAGATGGGTTTTCTGACGGAGAGGGGTTGGAAGAAGACAAATGGAGGGTGAAAAGAGAAGGCAAAGCGATGGGGGTAGAAGGAAAACCCAGGGAGGAAATGGAGAGTGAGAGACGGACGTTTGGTTGCCGTGGTGATGGCCAGGAAGTGAGTAATGCCCTGGATGTTTTGACTGAGTGAGGCACCAGCACGGTGAGGCTTCTCCTCTCCCCGGGAATGTAGGGAGAGTACAGAACAATGAGCAAGGGCATGCTGCGACCCCCCCCCATTACTCTTCTCTTTAAATCCGTTCCCTCTCTCCTCCCTGACCCCTTCTTTATTAACTCTCCTCATTTCACACTCCCGCTTTCGATCCTCACTCTCCTTTCGCTTTCCCTCGTCCGCTACCCATCTCTTCTTTCACCTCTTCGCCCTCGCCCTCACCCGTCTTTTTATCTTCCCCCTTCGCTCCTCTTCCTTCCTCTTCGCCTCCCGCTACTTCCCGTCCTCTAACCCTTTGCCCTTCCCATCCCGTTACCACCTGATATCATCACAGTTAGTCCAAACTGAAATTGTAGCTATGGAGATAGAAACAGACAGACGTGAGAGGTCTTGTCGTTGTCATCTCATCCGGCTCAGTCTTGTTATCGTCCTCTCTCTCTCTCCTTCATCGGTCACAACTCCGAAACTGTTCACAAAGATGGCTTCCCTTTCCTTTACCACTCTCAAAAATCCTCTGGTGCCCGGGTGCCACCTCTCTCCGAGAACCAGCTCCTATCCTAGAAAAATGAGATGGCAAGAATGTTGTTTGACCTTTCACAGTCTTTATCGGTGATATTAATGGGGCTATAAATGTGTCTGTAATGAAGCAGCTGTGTCATTTCCATAAATGTCCGTTTTTGAATGTTGAGAGGAAGTGTGCGCCCTGGGCACGTGCACCATCCAAAGTAAACAAACAGAGGTACAGACAACTTTTGCAATGTACCCTTGTTCTTAGAGGTGAGATCCTGTTCTCCCCCCCTCGTTTCTCCTTCTGTGAATGCTCCTCTCGTCCCATCTCTGTTCTTTCTCTCTGTTCTGTCTTTCCTTTGTTTAGCCAGGCTGGGGAGGGATTAAACCAGGGATGACATGTCGGTGCACGCCAGCCCTCCTCCGGCTGGAATGCAAGGCATGAGGCAGAGTAGATCAAGGCAGAGGGAAAGATAATTGTAATATCTTCTGGCCCCATAGGTGGCCACTGAAAGAAATACATACTGGGAGATGGGGGGGTGGTAAGAGAAAGAAGCAAAGGTAGGCAAGTTTACTCCGTAAAATCCTATGTTTTAGAGACTATACACCTGTATAGACAACTAATGAATGACCCCATATCTTGAGTTCAAAGTGTGTTGATAGCAAAGGACCGTTTGCAGTTGGCCCTCGTTTAGCAGCCAACACACAGTGTATTGTAGAGGGGCTGAGTTGAACGTCTGAGGTAGTGTGTCAAGCAAGTTCAGCAAACAAGGTTGACCTCTTGTCAGTTTAAAGGGACTCTCCCATTGACTTGCTACTTTGCTGTGTTTGCTAAGGGCAATTCCACGATAACAAAATTAAGCTTTGACTTTTTTTTTTTTAACTTAAAAATGTATGCCAAACAAAAACCCATTGATTTTAAAAGTTTAACAAAATATACAACTCTATGCGCAACGACTAATTTGAACAATTTCCACAGAAAACAAATTTAGTGGAAGGACTGTGCAGATGCGAACTTTAACAAAATTACAGTGAAAATCTCCCTCCAGGTTTTTATGCGTGTCCCCCCAAAAAAACTTGAAATACTTGCTCTGAATTAAGATGACAACATGTCTGCAGAAAGGGTGTCAGCTATGACACGGGCCCCCTTGAGTTTGGTTATTGAACTACAGGAAGAGACGTGGAGTTACACCCGGAAACAGAATTACATCATGGGTCCCTGATCTGTAGTACACAGAAATAAGTTTGGACAGTGCAGTAGAGTATAGTAACATGGTGTTTTGTGCCCTGGTCGGCCTAAAACCTGGTCAACGCTGGGACAATTGTGCGCCGCCTCATGACACAGCCTGGGATCTAACCCGGGTCGGTAGTGACTCCTCAAGCGCTGCGATGCAGTGCCTTAGACCACTGTGCCACTCGGGAGACCTTGTTGTAATGTTTAAGTCACTCAAATATCACATGAATACACGTTAGACATGGCAAAATGTATAAAATTGCAAGAGAATTAGCTTTAAACCCGCTAAATTATCTGCGCCCTATGACAACATTTTGTAGAATGGCAGTAAATGAGCTTTAAGCCTGCAAAATGTGCTGTCCACCAATAAGAGGAGCGTGAGCGAGCATTGCTCAGTGGGTACGGATTAGAGGTCGACCGATTAATCGGAATGGCCGATTAATTAGGGCCGATTTCGAGTTTTCATAACAATCAGAAATCAGTATTTTTGTGCGCCGATTTAAAAAAAATATATATGTTTTTAAATACCTTTTATTTAACTAGGCAAGTCAGTTAAGAACACATTCTTATTTTCAATGACGGTCTAGGAACTGTGGGTTAACTGCCTCGTTCAGGGGCAGAACGACAGATTTTCACCTCGTCTGCTCGGGCGATCCAATCTTGCAACCTTACAGTTAACGAGTCCAACGCAATAACGACCTGCCTCTCTCTCGCTGCACTCCAAGGAGACTGCCTGTTACGCGAATGCAGTAAGTCAAGGTAAGTTGCTAGCTAGCATTAAACTTATCTTATAAAAAACAATCAATCATAACCACTAGTTAACTACACATGGTTGATATTACTAGATATTATTGAGTGTTAACTGCATTGCATATAATCTGACTGAGCATACACGCATACTTAGATACTTGTATCTGACTGAACTGTGGTAGGCAGAAGCAGGCGCGTAAACATTCATTCAAACAGCACTTTCGTGCGTTTTGCCAGCAGCTCTTCGTTGTGGGTCATTGCGCTGTTTATAACTTCAAGCCTATCAACTCCTGAGATGAGGCTTGTGTAACCGAAGTGAAATGGCTAGCTAGTTAGTGTGCGCCAATTGTCGTTGTGTTGCTGGTTCGAGTCCAGGGAGGAGCGAGGAGAGGGACGGAAGCTATACTGTTACACTGGCAATACTAAATTGCCTATAAGAACATCCAATAGTCCAAGGTTAATGAAATGGTATAGAGGGAAATAGTCCTATAATTCCTATAATAACTACAACCTAAAACTTCTTACCTGGGAATATTGAAGACTCATGTTAAAAGGAACCACCAGCTTTCATATGTTCTCATGTTCTGAGCAAGGAACTGAAACGTTAGCTTTCTTACATAGCACATATTGCACTTTTACTTCTCCAACGCTTTGTTTTTGCATTATTTAAACCAAATTGAACATGTTTCATTATTTACTTGAGGCTACATTGATTTTATTGATGTATTATATTAAGTTAAAATAAGTGTTCATTCAGTATTGTATTAATTGTCATTTTTACAAATACATTTTTAAAAATCGGCTGATTAATCGGTATCGGCTTGTTTTGGCCCTCCAATAGTCGCTATCGGCGTTGAAAAATCATAATCGGGCGACCTCTAGTACGGATGCTGGTTACAGTAAATGGAAAGAGAGGGCTCATGGGTAGGTGTCAGTAAGAGCTGGGAGAGGTAACATTAACTGGAGGGGGGTGGTAGTTGAAATTTGGTCAGCCCACCCTGGCCTTGATGTTACCGTCCACAGGTGGACTGGACTAGATCTGTACCTATCATAGACGTCTGTTTGGATAGAATGGTACCATACCGTGAGTCGAGCACAGTACAATTCAGGACTCAGTACGGTCCAGTCCAATTCAATACAATACAGAAAAGTGACAGTAACTTGAGACACTATGAGCTGAACAGGACAGTATGTCAGTCGAAGAGAGGACAGTAACAGGAGACACTGAGCTGAACAGGACAGTATGTCAGTGGAAGAGAGGACAGTAACAGGAGACACTGAGCTGAACAGGACAGTATGTCAGTGGAAGAGAGGACAGTAACAGGAGACACTATGAGCTGAACATAAGTCAGTGGAAGAGAGGACAGTAACAGGAGACACTATGAGCTGAACATAAGTCAGTGGAAGAGAGGACAGTAACAGGAGACACTGAGCTGAACAGGACAGTATGTCAGTGGAAGAGAGGACAGTAACAGGAGACACTATGAGCTGAACATAACAGTCAGTGGAAGAGAGGACAGTAACAGGAGACACTATGAGCTGAACATAAGTCAGTGGAAGAGTGGATAGTAGCAGGAGACACTATGAGCTGAACATAAGTCAGTCGAAGAGAGGACAGTAACAGGAGACACTATGAGCTGAACATAACAGTCAGTCGAAGAGAGGACAGTAACAGGAGACACTATGAGCTGAACATAACAGTCAGTCGAAGAGAGGACAGTAACAGGAGACACTATGAGCTGAACATAACAGTCAGTCGAAGAGAGGACAGTAACAGGAGACACTATGAGCTGAACATAAGTCAGTGGAAGAGAGGACAGTAACAGGAGACACTATGAGCTGAACATAACAGTCAGTCGAAGAGAGGACAGTAACAGGAGACACTATGAGCTGAACATAACAGTCAGTGGAAGAGAGGACAGTAACAGGAGACACTATGAGCTGAACATAACAGTCAGTCGAAGAGAGGACAGTAACAGGAGACACTATGAGCTGAACATAACAGTCAGTGGAAGAGAGGACAGTAACAGGAGACACTATGAGCTGAACATAAGTCAGTGGAAGAGAGGACAGTAACAGGAGACACTATGAGCTGAACATAACAGTCAGTCGAAGGGAGGACAGTAACAGGAGACACTATGAGCTGAACATAAGTCAGTGGAAGGGAGGACAGTAACAGGAGACACTATGAGCTGAACATAACAGTCAGTCGAAGAGAGGACAGTAACAGGAGACACTATGAGCTGAACATAACAGTCAGTCGAAGGGAGGACAGTAACAGGAGACACTATGAGCTGAACATAAGTCAGTGGAAGAGAGGACAGTAACAGGAGACACTATGAGCTGAACATAAGTCAGTGGAAGAGAGGACAGTAACAGGAGACACTATGAGCTGAACATAAGTCAGTGGAAGGGAGGACAGTAACAGGAGACACTATGAGCTGAACATAAGTCAGTGGAAGAGAGGACAGTAACAGGAGACACTATGAGCTGAACATAACAGTCAGTGGAAGAGAGGACAGTAACAGGAGACACTATGATCTGAACATAAGTCAGTCGAAGAGAGGACAGTAACAGGAGACACTATGAGCTGAACATAAGTCAGTGGAAGGGAGGACAGTAACATGAGACACTATGAGCTGAACATAAGTCAGTCGAAGAGAGGACAGTAACATGAGACACTATGATCTGAACAGAACAGTATGTCAGTGGAAAAGAGGACAGTCAGCAGGCCGTTATGGCACAGTAATTCCGGTACGATAGTTCTGTTACCAATTTGGTAGCAGAATTACAAGCTTGAATCACTTTGTTTATGAACTAAGTTGATATCAGTAAAATTACTGAGTCATTGGTAGGTCTACCATGTACTTGTTACTTCTGTTGTCCGGATTTGCCTTTTGTACACACACACACACACACACACACACACACACACACACACACACACACACACACACACACACACACACACACACACACACAAAGATAATAAATACTGTTACATACACACACTGGCACCTACTGGATTGCATTTCCCTGGCAGGTCACAGGGTTCAGTGTTTGAGTAGATCCTGGGCCTATAGGAACTCCCACAGATATTAAGACCCTCAGCCTGCACTGTTTTCACTGGCTAAGTCCTTACTTAAACACACTGTGTACTGCACACTCTCACACACTACACACGCAAAGACCAGAGAGTCACCCAACTCCACTGTAGTGTGGGGGGGGTGCCCAAATTCTGCCATTCCATTGGTCACTTCACCAGTCATTCAAGGTAATTCTACAGTGCCATTGGCTATATCATGGGGTGGGACTGAGCTGTTGCCAGGCCCGATGCCCGTCTGCTGCTGCTGTGATACATTGTTTTGCTGTGAAGAATCTGTGTTTTCTTTGTCTTAAAATGGTGGAATGTCTGTCCGCTGAGCAGGGGACCAGCCAGCTCGGCCAATTTTATTCAAGGGGACAAGGGTACTAGCTGTTAGTTTTGATGTCAAATACGCACGTTTTGGGTGGAGATTGGAAAACACCTTTTTTGTTAACATGAACCCCAATTCAAAATGTTTTCTCCAAGTTATTTTACAGCCTACTAATTGACTAGTCAAGTTTCGGTTCACTTTTTGACGTTGGCTTCGTCACATTTTCTCACGATCGTTTTTCGTTCTATTCCGAGTGGCTGTGATTGTCGTGTCCTTCATTGTGGCGGAGTGAATCGTCATTTTTTATTATTATTTTTTTCCTTCACCGGCATTCTCGTTACCACCACACCCTTTTCTGGTCCCTGTCGTAGGCTTAAATATATAAATAACATGAAACTCTGTCATTTTTCCATACCGCTGTTTTTTTGTTTTTGCTTGCGTTCTCTCTCTCGAGTTGGATGATGGTGATTATAGATGGTTGATTGAGCATCAGCCACCAGTTTGACTTTACCTCACCGTCATTCCAGGAGCAGCCAGTCATAAGTCCTGGCTGTTGACGTCAGTGTTTCCAGCAACCTTCTTACGCAACTCCTTTGTTCTCCCTCCGTTGTAAGTTTAATGAGCAACGTGTGTTCTTATTGAATCTGGCCCTCAAAGCAGACACTGTGGTTTCCAGGGATGCTTTGAAGCTGTCTGTGATAGTCTAAGTAGGCTAGAAGTTGTCGTCGTCGTCGTCCCCCCTCCCTATCCGCTGATACTTGGTCAGAGACCCCCCTGCTGCTGTCCTTAAGTGTCATGACTCTCATAGTTTACTCATAGTTCGCCACTGAGCAATTCAAGAGGAAAATAACGTCCGTTTGCTAGAAAGGGGATATGAGCCAGATCACGTCTGTTTAGTGTGATGGGCTAGCTAGCTGCGTGCTTGTTCGACAGATTGTGATTCGCGCTGTGTGTGTCATGTCGTGTTAGATAACATTGGGGAAGAGGACCTTTTTGTTTGACTTACTTTACTGAGGTTGGTTTACATGTAATCTAGTGACGTGAGATCACGTTTGTTCCTCAGAATATGGTTTATGTCCGATGTCCTAGGTGTGCGCTCTTCTTCCATGGAATGGCGAGAGAGCATGAGAATTTCCAGAGCGTGAGTTAATGGTTTATGGTGTGTGTGTGTGTGTGTGTGTGTGTGTGTGTGTGTGTGTGTGTGTGTGTGTGTGTGTGTGTGTGTGTGTGTGTGTGTGTGTGTGTGTGTGTGTGTGTGTGTGTGTGTGTGTGTGTGTGTGTGGTACGGTTAAACCAGGTGGCACGGTGAGTGGTGCCATGTCTGGTCTCGGAAGGAGCTGCCATTGGTGACGTCAGCAGTAGCTAAGAATCAGTCTTCTCTCTGTCCGGTACACAAAGAATGTGCCTGACCGCAGTTTCCACCCTAGTCAAATCTTAGGCTACATGAGAATGGTGTTTGTTTGTGTGAACGATTCCAACTTGTAGGCTAGGTCTGTAGTCAGGGGCTTTCCAGGTAGAAATAAAAACCCCTATGTTGGGTCACGTAGGAGACGGTTGCCAACTACATTAGCCAACTTTTTTTGGAACTCCAGAAACGACAGCAATTCATTAGTTGTAGTTATCAGCCTAATTTAGACCCAAATCAGCTCATGAACAATAATGGATTAGTACTTTCCAGCAACTGAATTGCTTTTTAACTCCAGGAACAGTACTTCATTAAGTTGTCTTTGACCTTGAAGCCTGATTGAGCCCTCGGTCTTCAATGGCGTTCATTCTGAATGCAGAGGCTCTGGCTATGGCCCAGTGGTCTTGAATGGCTGCCTTCTATTTTAGGTAACTGCTGATGTAATAGCTGTAAGCAAATGGATGGAAACTTTTTTTTTCTTCTCTTTTTTTTCTTCCCATGACACTGTTTTTCACTTCAGTGGTCACCACCTCAGGTAGGGCCCAAAGCTGTTTAGAACTGTTCACCCATGGCCCTTTCTGTCCTCAGCACCTCTTTCATTCTCTCCCCCCCTTCACTCTGGCCAGTATAGACTAGGCAGAGGCAGGCTGAGGTTATAAATAGCTCCCGAGAAAAGGCTCTGGCCTGTTCTGGCCCCTCTCTCTCCTCACCGCAGCAGCCATTCAGAGTGATGACCCTAACCCCCCCCCAGTGAGCTCTGTGCTGGGGCCAGACATGTCTCCCAAGAAGGAGCCATGCTGGCAGAGCGTGCAGATGGACCTGTACATGGCCCTTATCAGACCACCCCACTCTGATACTTGTAAGATATACGTGATAGGGGTTCACATCCAGCACACAAACAAGCAGGGTCTCTCTCTCGCACACAAACATGTAATGACCTTTTAAACACACTGATTGACCCTGACATACTCAGACCCTTACACACTGACTGTCTGTGATATATATATATATATATATATATATATATATATATATATATACACACACACACACACTAGGAGAGAGCTGAGCTCCAGCCCCCCCTTCCCCCCAGATTAGTGTGTCTTTGTGAGTGTCCATGCTACAGCAGTCCGCTGGTATGTCTCACATCTGCAGCTGCAAGCCCACTGGTCCAGCCGGAGAGAAGGGGGGGCAAGGAGAGAAACCTGCGCCCATATTTATAAAGTATCTCTGAGTAGGAGTGCTGATCTAGGGTCAGTTTGTCTTTTATATCATAATGAATTACATTATATTGACGGGGGGTGTGTACTTGATCCCAGATCACCACTCGGAGGCTTTAGGGATACCAGCCTTGGTCAGAAAAGGGGTCAGAAGAGAGAAAAATGGAGGGGGAGAGTGAAAGATGGGGAAAGAAGTGTCTGGGGATAGTGGGGAGAAAGATAGATGTATAATGCCTTTTTTTAAATCCACGATCCTTTGACGTAGCCTGAGACTTTCTTTTCCTTTGTCTGTCTTCACTTTCTTTCGCCGTCATAAGGCCGTCTATAGTAGGTCTATTTCAAGATTGCTTTGTACTCTCAATGTTGAGGATCGATGTCAAATCCAGATGGTGTAATGCCCCTATTCAACCCGACATCAGACTTGCGCCGGGAACTCAGCCGCCGCCTCAGCCTTGACACTCGTTCTTAATTGGAGGCTTTTCCGAGCTGATTTACCTTACCGGTACACTGTCAGTCCTGTTGTGCCAAAGTCAAGTCGCTACATGGCCATCTACTGCTCATCTCTCATCTCATAGTGAGGTTTGAAGTCAACCACAAGAATGTGGCCTCGCCGTCTCAACATGTACCCTGTCGTGAACCAACCGCGTTCTGCTGTCGTCAGGCCTCCCAATGCGGCTGACCTGTCTGGTGAGATGACTCGAGGCCTTGTGCAACAACTCTCTAGGTCATTGCTGCCATCTAATTGGACATTTTAATTGTTTGCAATTTTTTTAATTTTAGGAGTTGTTTTTATCCAGCTGGGTGGGACATAAGTAGGGATAGCCTCAGGCTGAAGAATATGAGAGTACTTCTGTTTTAAACTGATAACACCACTTTGTGTTTACAGTATATTTTTGGTATTTAAGAGTTGTTACAGTACAGTAAGTAAAGTAGTAAGTAAGTAACACGACAGGTATTATTACTATGGTACAACAAAGTTACAACTCGTAGTAGATGGGGTATTCATCCCACAGTGTGATCATTATTAACTAGAGTTACATTTGTAACCGTTATGGCTCCGTTGTAGCACAGAATCCTGTACCGCGTACCCTCCTTCAGACGACCTGGCTCTTTTTTTGTCGCCACTTTTGCGACAACGCTTCAAGGAAGAAGATGGACCACGTCCACATGAGCTGTGACGCGCTTCATTTCCCTGGGCGCCGATGACGTGGATGTGCATTAAGGCAGCTCCCAACTCTGTTAAAATTCATTCAGTTGGTCAAGTGACTAAGTGTCCCCCCCCTTTTCCCTTGTTGTGGGGGTTCTGTTTCGCACCTCAAGGACTCCTCTTCCCGGATTGGCTGCATGTGGGGGGCGGGCAGTTTGCGAGAGCCACAAATAGGTTTTTCTCTTCAGGTCTTTCGTAACGTTAGCCGACCGTCAAAATTGAAGTATTTAATTTTGCAGCCTCGGGAGAGGAACGGTGTGGCGAGAGACGTTGTTTTTGGGGAAAAAAAGAAGAAAAAAAATCCCCCCATTCAGTTATGGTCGGAGATTATAGTTCCATTTCAGGAGACAATACGGATATGCACTCACAGAGGAACTCCAAAGGCGGATTAAGTTGTAAAATGGTCCTTCAGGCGGTGGGCAAAGTGTTAAGGTAAAAAAAAATAACCGTGTTTTTGGAGTTCACTTTTCGTCTCGTTTTTCTGGTTGAGACCCTACTCCTGTAATGTGGAGGCAAGGCAGCGGTCGACTCGTTCGACGGTACGGCGTGACAAGCAGCGTGTTTGGTTTATAGTGGAACTTTCAAGCAGAAGGAACATCTAATCAATAGCTGATTTTGGGAAATACAATTTGGTTTAGACTACATTTTGGAAGACGCGTCTCCTTTGCAATTAGAAAAATACCGGGTTTCTAATGATCAGAATATGCTTGTTGGTGTGTTTTTAGATGTACATTTATTTTTCTCAATTAGAATGTCAGTTTCGGATCAAATATGAACGAAGTAGGCTCTAGACTCACTGTTAACGTGATACGGTAGGTGTAGAAGCAACAGTGTGTGTGTGTGTGTGACGACCAACATTGCTCCCATGTGAGAAGCATGTAACGTTAGCCAAGTACTGTCCTTTTCATGTCGTTCAACATTAGACTCTAAATCAGTTCTTGGTTCGACGCGGTGGCAGCAGCTATTGGATACAGGAACATATCGTTTCCTAAGGTCTGGCACTGAACATCGCGCCTATTCTTTTCTTTACGAATTCTCTGTCAACTTTCTCACTGCAAAGTAGGCGCAACTTGCATTCATTTAAACATAGGCCTACTGTTTTCTCGTCGCAGTGTTCTTTACAGCTCACAATTAAAAAAAAGGAAATTGCTTTGTGTCTTAAACAGCAATTACAGGCTTTTCGACTCTCAGGTTCCAGGTTAACAGCAATTCACAAGTCGGTGGAATTTGGTTTGGCTTCCAGCATTCAAGACTGAACAAGAGCAATGTGATATGTCGTCTCAACCACTGTAAATAATTAATGCCCCGACTTCCGTTTGAACCAATTCAAACAAAAACATTGCTTACTTAGAGGTGTTTTGGATAGAAATATGTTGATGGTCCTACTTTCTCTATATAAAACAACAACAAAAACAATCACAGACCCACTCTCAGAAATCATCCCATGAAGAACTCTAAGCACTGTGGGGAAATATATTGAAGTAACCCATGACAACACTGTCTCAGTCTGTATGTGCATGGCTGGAAGTAGACACCTTGTATTTATATATATTTTTTTACCAGGAAACACTCTTTTAAACACAAAAGGCTACAATTCGGGGCCTACCTTGTTAAGTCACACTTTAAAACTTGTTGGCCTAACCATGGGGCCTGTCAGTGTGGCTTTTCCTTGTGAAGTCTTTGAGAGACGTAATGAGGTTAATCCTTCATGGGACAGAGTTGACAGACCGACCATGCTGGTTAGTTTCCCTTCTCTTACCTCCACCTAAACGCTTGGAAACATTCAGTCCCAATTATGGAACCTTAGATAATAGTACAGTATTGGGATACTTCAGGATTTTGGCAATAAGGCCTTTTATTTACTTCCCCAGAGTCTGATGAACCCATAAATACAATTTGTATGTTTCTGTGTCCATTTACAAAGGAGGTTAGACGGATTTTCCCACGGCAATGCTAATTGCGCTGGCACTAGTTGGCAACTTCCTTCAAACTGCACGCAGTCATAAAAATGGCGTCCACAAGTTCATCTGAACCTGAGGAAGTAGATAAGAGCCTCATTGCCAGAATCCTGAAGTATCTGTTTAAGAATGCCCATCATTTTAGGATTCCGTGCTGTAAGAATTAATTATTGTACAGTACAGCAGTCACAAGAATGTATTGTACATTACAGTAGCAGATGGCAAACCTAACAGGTAATAATGACAAGTTATTCTGAATGCCACAGTGATTGCAATCGGTTGATGCATGTAGCCTACACGTACCGCCTTTTAAAAATGAACTTTTATCACCGTCAAGTGGATTTTCCAGTTCAGTGACCATTTGAGGAAGAATAACAGAAGGGAGACTATATGGCAGCGTTTAGACAGGCAGTCCAATTCTGATCTTGTTTTTGCTATAATTGTTTTGGTGCCCAGCTCTGAAAAAGATCTGTGATTGGACAACAACAATATCATAATTGGTCTGCCTGTGTGAACGCAGCCAATGAATGCATAGTTCTCAGTGTTCCAATGTCATTTTTCATCACAGAAGGAGCGGCATTCGATATGCTTCTTATTTTTTACCACCCGAAAGATTATTCCTTCCACAGCAGTGGGGGCAGTGTTGTTGCTTGGTTCTTTGATCTGATCTATAGGCTATTCTCAGTGTTCCAATGTCATTTTTCATCACAGAAGGAGCGGCATTCGATATGCTTCTTATTTTTTACCACCCGAAAGATTATTCCTTCCACAGCAGTGGGGGCAGTGTTGTTGCTTGGTTCTTTGATCTGATCTATAGGCTATTCATCGAAGTTGCTTATTTTGCATGGATAACCACATATAACCTCAGCCACTGCTTCAAATAGTAAACCAAACAACAAGAATCCACCCAAAAATGTGTTTTGTTTAGAAGTAATAACTAGTAATTACAGGCTATTGTGAAATGGTATAACCTACTGTAGCCAACTAGCTAGCCAAGTGCTTTTTTTCTCTCTCTCCGTGACCAAAACATAATGTTCTATTTTTAGCTCATATGGGAATGAATACACAAGCAGTATATTGAACTCCAAGTATAAGAGTATTTGTCAGGGCATATTCTTTTATTATACATTTGATTATTTCACATAGAGATGTGGGAAGCTAACAAGGCTAGCTTGCTATGTTTTTAGCCAGGCTGCCAGCTAGCTTCTACAAGCAAGGGAAGGCGACTCTTCCTTGATTTCACAAAAACAAAGACAAAAAAAAGCTATTGATATTGCTCCCTTGTGAATGGGAGTGGGACCAGCGAGGCTATCGTGTTTCCAAAAGGTGTCTGCTACTCCAAAAATCCCACTCCTCACATGCAGTCAAACACCTAGATCAACGGCGTGAAGCTTGTAAGCTGTTCTCCCCCTCACACACGTCTGTTGTGATGTTGATGCCCTTACATTATAGTTTCAGCGGGGGCTCTTTGTGGGCTCAGCGGGGCATTGGGGCTCTGAATGGGGTTTAGCCCTATTGCAGCGCACAGTCACGGGCTGGATGGGACCCCCAGCCTCCAACACATTGGGTTCTGTCAAGTGATCCTGTATGCCATGAAGGGACATTTATGTGATTGTAGGAAACATGGCATGAAAACGTACATTCAACTAGGTTACGAAAAACAGACTTAGCAGAATTTGCATGGCAAAAGAAGACTATAAAACAGGCCTCAGGGCAGTTTGGCTTTGACTTCTAAAAGTAGAAGAAATCGGAGAAAGAAAAAATCGGAGAAGACTGCCATTGTTGCACATTTCTACCTAGTTTAGCTGAGTATGACATGTGTGGAGATTCCTGCCCTTACTCCTCTCTCTTTATGGCCGTGGCTTGGTTTGCTCGGCCTGCTCCTCTGTGGTTTTCAGGGGAAAATAACCATTTGAGAAGTATACTCAATTTAGATGCCTGAAATAGATCTAGGGCTGTCCCCGGGAAAAAAATTAATAAATCTTAGTCGACCGAGAGTTGTTTGTTCTTTCGACCAGTCGACTGGTGGAAATGTAAAAAGTGTATTTTTCCATACAGTGTTTGGAAAGTATACAGACTTTCCCCACATTTTATGTTACAGCCTTGATCTAAATCAGATTAAATCTGGGGGGTTTTTCAATCTGAACACAATACTCCATAAAGTGTGCAAATGTATAAAAAATATAAACCTCACATTTACATAAGTATTCAAACCCTGGCCAGGTCTTGAGCGGTGCCTGGTTTCCTTCAGATGTGACGCTTGGCATTCAGGCCAAAGAGTTCAATCTTGGTTTCATCAGACCAGAGGAATCTGGTTTCTCATGGTCAGTCCTTTTAGGTGCCTTTTGGCAAACTCCAAGCAGGCTGTCATGTGCCTTTTGGCAAACTCCAAGCGGGCTGTCATGTGCCTTTTGGCAAACTCCAAGCGGGCTGTCATGTGCCTTTTGGCAAACTCCAAGCGGGCTGTCGTGTGCCTTTTGGCAAACTCCAAGCGGGCTGTCGTGTGCCTTTTTACTGAGGCGTGGCTTCCGTCTGGCCACTCTGGACACCAGATTCTTCACAGGGAATACTTTACACTTTCTACTTGTCAAACATAGAACTGATTCTGTATACTGGCGGTTGGTGTTGGGGGGGGTCCATGGGTGGCTTGAGACCATGTTTGGGATGTCTTACTCATTGGTAGGAAGAAGTTTGGTCCAAATCCAATGTTGGTAGTATATTTGTTGACTATTACCTCAATCCTATAACTAAACATTTGGGTGCAATCAATTTGCTTAATTTCTCAGATCAAATTATATTTCAACAAAATTAATTTTTTTCTTTTTGGCCTCTGACTGACTTGTTTGGTTTGTTTCTAGGGCTGTGGTTTCAGATATATATTTTTTTGTTGGTCAACAAAGTACAAGAACATCATCCAGACATCTGTTCTTTATCTGTTGTCGTCTTGTCTCTACCCTACATGTAGACACTGTAGACACTGTAGGGTGGTTTTCCTCCACCACTGTTCGGCTGGTATTACATCATCGAATGAAAACCAGGTGGTGAGGATAGCATGTTTCTCTGGTGTGAAGCTAGCCCCCCCAACATACCAGAGATACAGGAAGCATGGTCAGCCGGTGCTTCGAAAATCCATCATAACTACCCTTCAGAGAAAACCGGGGGACGACTGCTCACGCTGTCTGGCTCAACTTTATTAATACACATTCTTCTCCCCAAATCATTGTGGGGTCCATGTGTTAATTCCTTCTGTTTAAGCTTGTGGGGAGTGTAGATCTGCGCTCGCGTGTGTGCTAGAAGCCATCTTGTTTACGGTAACTGCGTTGGATAGATGCTGAAAGCTGTTCCCTGTCACAGATTGCATTAACCACTTCCATCTGCAAATCATTAGATGCCTCCACAGTTCACCGGGCCAATTTTAAGCAAGAGTTGTTGCGCTCGGCAGGCAGGCTCTTCTGGCTGAGGGGGGAAAGTCAATACATGGCTACAGTTAGCGATAATGCTGTAAATGCGCTATTAAAAACCAGAGCTGTTTTAGCTTCCAAGCCTTTTAAAGTAGCAGTATGTGCGTCAGTGTAGGTGGAATTAACCCGTTTTCCCCGTTGAGGTGATAACTAAGCATGGGGGCGGCAGGTAGCCTAGTGGTTTGAGCGTTGGACTAATAACCGAAAGGTTGCAAGTTCGAATCCCCAAGCTGACAAGGTACAAATCTGTCGTTTTGCCCCTGAACATGCAGTTAACCCAATGTTCATAGGCCGTCATTGAAAATAAGAATTTGTTTAGAACTGACCTGCCTAGTCAAATAAAGGTAAAATAAATAAATGAAAAGCACAGGCCTAGTGTTAGATGCGTACAAAGTCGCCAAGTGGTTCGTCTCAAAGGTTGCTTAGAAAATAAACCACTGTTAGCGTAATGCATACAGCCTTTTTTTGGTAGCACTTTTAGTCGAAGGCCTTTCGGGCTAATTCCTCTGCATATTTGTGTAACGTGAGGTTATTAATTGGAAGCAGACTGTTTGGGGTGGAACAGTAACAAGCCTGTCTCGTGTTGTACCTGCCGAAGGCCGCCTCTCCTTAGCGGGCTCCTATTGTAGTCCTGAACGCTGACTGTACAGCGTTCAGTCGTCACACAACTGATTTCTTCTAGGCCAAGCGAGTTGACTCCCGATAAGGAGGATTGGGGAACTGCGCTCACTTCACCGACGTGGTTGGCACTCTGAAAACCTCTGTGAACAACACCGTTTGGATTGTAGATAGTCTATATGGACTTTCTCCACTTGAAGAGTGGTGCTCACAGGCACTGGATGGTCCACTCCAGAAACAAAACGATCCACACAAGTTCTCTGAGGCGAGAGAATGTCATATTTGACATATTTTATCCCTCATTTATTCTTTCTCTGACCCTTTTCCTTCTTTACTTATTTTAATGTAGACCTGTCTCTCCTATCCCCCCGCTCACCCGTCCAGTCAAGCGCCTCAGGCCCTGCACTCCCCTCTCCAACCTCTTTCATCTGGCTCTGCCCTTTCTCTTCATCTTTCTGTGCCCTCTACCTGTTCTCTGATCTTATCTCATCTTTCTCACCCTGTTTCCTTTCTCCACTATTATACATTTGTACATTTCTCTCTCTCTCTCTCTCTCGCTCTTCCCATCTTACCTTACCTACGTTCCCCCGCTCTCTTTTCTTGTCTCACTGCTCCTTATGGGGGGGGGGGTAGTAGAGATAAGTGTATGTGATCCATGCTTGTCAGGTACATGTTCTGTCATGTGAAACAGCTTATCGCCAGCCGTTAAGGCTTCATCTACGGATATTATCAGAGTACACACGTTTTCAACGGCTTCCATAAGCCCCCCAGAAAACAATTGTGCTCGTTCTTAAAAAAAAAAAAAAGTTTCACTGAGCCATTTCCTGTCTCTCCTCCCTAATTTCGTCATTTTCCATACCATGCCTCTGAGGTATTTTCTGGATTCATTACTTTATTTTAGGATAAAGAAAACTTCCTTTTTGCCAGCACCGCTCCCCTGACACACACTCACACACACACAGGCCGTGGCTGGTAGCTCGTGGTAAAGTTCTCCCAGGCAGAGTCTTTGCCATAAAAGGCATTGTATTACTCCTTACCAGGCCAGGCTAGACCAGACCCGAGGCCAGGGCCAGACGCACGTCTCTGGGCAGGAAGTTGACACCGCCTGGTACTAGGAGGAAGTCTATGGCATGCATAGTTATGTAGTCACGCTCACCAGCCGGTGGTCTGAAGACACTGCTTATAGGAGAGCTTTGAAGCCTGTGACTCAAATTATAGCGTTTAGGTACCTATTCTAGCCCACAGTAATGGGTTCTTCAAGTGTGCCGTGTGTTTTCTGTGTCTGTTTTTGTCAAGGTTGTTGCACGCATGGCGGTTTGAAGTCTCAGGATGATTTCCCGAGGGGAAAAAACGGACGAGACTGAACACACACAAATCTGTGATGAATGCCGAGCGAGCCAGTGCAGGGGTCCTAATTCCTGTTTTTAATTCAATAACCAAACACCACCTCAGCTCTGATTTTAAGTTCCTTGCAGTGGCCTGGAAGTTCTGGTTTCAAAAGCATTCTCATTTTAAATGATAGGTGAGCTGTTTTCTTGAGTAGACGTGGCGCTATTGATCTATAACAGGAAGTGGGGTTAGGCTGTAATGCAGGGTGATGTTGAGGTCAAAACTGGAACCGTCGGCTGGCTGGCTGACTGACTGACTGGATCTCACAGCTGTTGGCTCTGTCGGACCTTTAGTTTCCATCTTCTATCCCCCTTTTTGTCTATCGCTCCCCTCCTCTCTGGAAGTCTTGCAGCTTGCTGTAGCTCCCCTCCCTCTCGTTGCATGACCAGCTGGACACGCCATCCTGTTCCAGTAGTAACGCTGACCAGAGACCAGCCCGGTCTGCTGAGGTCCGTGTGTCTTTTCACCTTCCAGATCTACAGCCATCTAGTCCTCATGACACAAGTCAGACAGTGGAGGGTGGTCTTAAATGTCCTCAAACAGGAGAAGTTGTCAGTGAACGTTTATAGACATAGTAGGTACGGTACTTTCCTCTGTCTTAATTTTTATTTTTATTTTTAAATGCATGTCTGTGTGTGGAAGGGAAAAGCTAGAGTTATGCTTTGGGGGACTAAAAAGTTAAGGTTTTTTGAGCAGTGTTCCTCAGTCCCAAGAAGCCCCTGGTCTCACAGAGGTCTGTCATGTTTTGTAAATCTGTTTTAGTCATTTCCATGGATATGTGAGGGAGTAATGTCCACACTTTTTTTTCTCAGTCTTTCTTTCTCTTTCTGAAAGTACTTGATTAGGCCTGTGGGCAGCCTCTGTTTTCTCCCTCTTTGGAAAGCAAACTAGCAGTCGTCTTGATCGTTGGCTTCCCTCTGCACGGCTCCCGCTGAAAAGACTGGAGTGTTTTATGGCCGCTCTAATTTTTATTTTTTTCTCTCTCTCCTGATTCTGGACTGGTGTCAGTTGTCCGGGAATCAGGATCTGGGTGTGGGAAGGAAAGGCTAGAGCCAAGAGCACACGGAGGGTGGGCACATTGTGTTTAAACAGAGGGTGTGGAGAGAGCTGGGGGAAGGAGGGGGGTGGGGTAGTTTAAACGAGGGTCAACAGGGGCACAATAAATTCAGGGAGTAAAGTGGAACTCCCCTGTCCTCAAACAAACCCAAACACTGTAATAAGACAGCCCGAAGAGAGAGGGAGAGTGAGGGAGGGAATGAAATGAAGATGTGGAGGGAGGTAGATGATTAAAAAGGAGGGAGCGAGGAATTGAGCCGTTAGAACGCCGGTCGCCTTCTAAAGTGGGCCGCTGAAACTCAGTCGAGGTTAAAGCTCTGTGAAATCCCCAAGAAAATAGTGCCGTAATCGTTGTTGCTTAAATCGAGCCAGGTCTGCGGTGTCCCCAGGCCCTGCTTTTGTCTGAAATAGGCTAGTCTCACTCAACTCATTCAACCACTCAACTCATTCAACCTTTAACCCCTAGATCAGTGGACTAGCTGTTTGGGCGAGGGAAGGCGGAGAGTTACGGCCCTGGAAGTGTAGTGATGGTGTGATATGACAGACTTGTGCTAAAAGTAGCGCTGGAAGTACAAGGCGCTGCGGGCGGGCCAGCTGTGTGGTAACTGGCCCTTACTGGAGGCCAGGGGTCATGCCCTGGGTCAGGCACAGGAACAGAATTCTCTCTGTACAGATGCTGGGTGCACGGTCCTTTTTTTTTAGCGGGCTCAAAACCCCACGGCGGGAGAGACACGGCGACCCTGGCACCGACCTGTGTGCGAGTGTGAAACACAAGGTTGTCTGCTAAAGGCGATTCACATAACACCCTCAGGCCAGGGTGATACGGCTCAGTTCCACTTTCCGTTGAAGTGAATTTGATGCGTACGAAACAACCTTTTTTAATTTGCCAAACTGAGTTAAAATGTCGTCTGTGACTGTCTCTGTGCCTCGCTCTAACCTGCCCCCCCCCCCTTCTCTTCCTGTCCCCTACAGGAAGTCTAAGACAAAGCCCAATGGGAAGAAGCCGCCAGCGGAAGAGAAGAAGCAGTATCTGGAGGCGGAGTTCACGAAAGTACGGGTGGTCGACTTCGACCTGAAAGAGCTGGTGATGCTGCCCAGGGAGATAGACCTCAACGAATGGCTCGCCAGCAACAGTGAGTCGGCAGCGTACCCGCTGAGAGAACATATTTTGGGGGGGTCGTGTTGAGCCTCCCTCTCATCTTTCCAGAAACGGCAACATAGTTTTCAGAGAAGCGAAACACTTGACAGATTTACTTGAAGGTTTCCTCCAGTATTCAGGCATCTGGATTTCTGCCGTACCAGAGTGCGTCTTCTCTTTGAACGTGAGTTCAGTAAAGGCACTGCACTGCAGCTAAATCCTTTAGACATTTATCTCCAGGTGCAGCTTTTTACGTTATGGGCAATTCCAAGGTAACAGTGACAGACCGATTTTGTACTTTAAAATGTATGTCAAACAAAAAAAACAATGATTTTAAACAAACCATATAACTATATGCACAATGACTACTTAGCGATTTCCACTGAAACTTTTACAATAAAAGAACACATTTACTTGGAAGAACGGTGCAGAACAGGTTATGGTATGAGACGGTTTGTGCTGTTTGGGCCTCGATTCTGTTACCAAACTTTGACTCGAAGAACAGTTCAGATGCAATGTAGTTTTTGTCAAATGTTCTGTGGAAATTCTTCTCTATAGTCCTTGTACAAAGAGTTATAGGGTTTGTTTAACTTTGAAATCATCGGTTTTAGTTTGACATACTCCGATTTTTCACATTAAAATGGGGAAAAAAAGAAATTTCCCACATACAATGGCTCGATAAGAACAATGTTAACTCTGGGGTTCCAGGCATCTCCGTCTTAGACGTTTCCTCCGGACGTGTCTGAACCCCTGTAATGCCCTGCAGGTTGAGACAGCAGAATATTCCACCCAGACTATACATTGCCTTCTCCACTATACAATAAACTATATATTGATAGTTTAGGCATCGTCTCTATGGGTTTGTGAAGCCCTGTAACACCCTGCGTTCTCGGTTGTGGGTTGTTTCGTCAGGAGTTGCATGTGGGGGACTTCACAGGGGTTATTTTGTTTCTCTCAGGGCTTGTTTTGGAGACTGAGCAACCTGTCAGGTGCTCCCAGAGGGAGATGCAAAGAGCCCCCCTCCCTTTTTTTTGTCTTTCGTTTTTTACGTGAAATGAGGGAGCTGCGCAACAAGGCCCGACCCCTGTCCGTATAGTTCTATGCTACGTAAGATTGGCTACAAATGAACGTGGCGAAGAGGAAGCATGAGAAACGTACGAAGATGTTACCTTGGGGCTAAAATGCTGGTCATGAATGGAGCCAACAGCACCTCCAAAATCCGGTGTCTGTGTCGGTCTGTGTCTGTCTGTCGGTCTGTCTGTCGGTCTGTGTCTGTCTGTCGGTCTGTGTCTGTCTACTTAATACCTGGGGCTGAACATGTACGGTACTGATGGAAATGTTGTCTGTACAGATGAACATAGTGGGGGCTCTATTTGAATGAATTTGTTGCGTGTCGGCTACTTAACCAAGGCTAGATCTGGAGCAGGCTCATTGTGGAGTGTGATAATGATATTATACATTATAATATTCCTCTTCTCTCCCTTCAGCTACGACCTTCTTCAATCTTATAAATCTGCAGTACAGCACCATCTCCGAGTTCTGCACAGGGGACACCTGTCAAGCCATGACCGCCTGTAACACGTAAGTCACCCCCCCACCATTAGTTTATTCATCAGTGCTCTGGCCTACCATTGGTTTATTCATCAGTGCTCTGGCCTACCATTGGGTTATTTATCAGTGCTCTGGCCTACCATTGGTTTATTCATCAGTGCTCTGGCCTACCATTGGTTTATTCATCAGTGCTCTGGCCTACCATTGGTTTATTCATCAGTGCTCTGGCCTACCATTGGGTTATTCATCAGTGCTCTGGCCTACCATTGGGTTATTTATCAGAAGTCTCACATCCCATTATACAGACCCATGTCTTGATAGCAGCAGAGCTTTCTGACCGCAGGGCTGCGCTCGGTTACCCCCGACTTTCCATTTTGTAGTCTTCCTTCTCTCTCGCGCTCTCTCTCTCCCTCTCGCTCTGTCTCTCCCCCTCTGTCTGTTTTGTAAAGTGGAGGGCTGTGGAGCTATCTAATACTAGTGAGAGACTGTCGGAATGTAGATTTCGCTGTGAGCGTTCTGAAATCGCATCAGCCTTTCTGAGGTGCCTGGCGTTCCTAGCTGGACTGGTGCATAGTGAGGTCTCTCTTCTTAGAGCACAGAGTTCCTAGATGGAGGTCCAAGATCGAATGGTTCTGAGAAGCTGATGGAAATGTGACAATTTTTGATTGTGTTCCACCACCAAGTAAACTGGAGGGGCCTGTCTAGCTAATAGTTCTGGTCTCTCTCAGAAAATCCAGTTGAATATGTAGGACTTTCCATGGGCGCCATGACATGATTCCTCACTATACCATACATACATCCCCTGATGGCTTTAGCTCAGAAGTCACCAGAGTCTTAAATTTTAAAAATCACCTTCAGCCATAGCTGTTCATAAAGGAATGCCTTTACTCTGTACAAATACTTATCTACAGCTACAGTTTGTCTATCCCCCCCATACAAAGACAGAGTCTACACCTACAGTAGTCGGAGTCAAAGACCGTCATAACATGGAGGCCTATTCATCCCTGTCTAAGAGAGGGGAGGAGGTTGACTAAGTATTCACCCAACGAGTTGGCCCTGTCAGGGCGGGGTGCTGTTTTCATGTGTGGAGCCCTTGTCTTTGGAAAGAGGCCCTCCTCGCCTGTGTGTACTTACGGCTGGAAAAACCAGATCCCCCACATTTAGGCTAAACCACACTACAAATGTGTGTTTGCACGCATGCGGGCACACACACACACACACACACACACACACACACACACACACACACACACACACACACACACACACACACACACACACACACACACACACACACACACACACACGGGGGAAAATGAAAGTGGTAGAGAGAAAGCAAACAATGGAGAAGCCGTTGAGGAATGACAGGCCTGTGACAGATTTGTTGTCAGGTAGCTTTGTCGAGAACGGGGAAGCCTGGGGAAGTTCATGGCAGAAGAAAATAGCCAAATAGGGGTGGAGACCCGGTATAATTCAGTCACGCCTTGCAACACGTCAAACCAATCAAATGTCTTGCTTTGGCAGAACTTTCAATGGTGTTCACTAGATTAGTGTTGTAGGTGCAACAGTGCGTGAGGATGGCTGAGAAATAGCACCCACAAAAAATAATAACTTTTTTGTTTTTATGTCGATTTTTGTGTACACAAACTTGATTAGGTCTATAATCCTAACTGTTAAATCGTCCATATGCAGTGCACCGTCTTGTTCCCCCCCATCAATGTACACACAATACCCCATAATGACAAAGCAAAAACGTGTTTTAGAAATGTTTGCAAACTGAAATATCAAACTTACATTACTATTCAGACCCTTTACTCAGTAATTTGTTGAGTCATCTTTAGCAACAATTACAGCCTTGCCTCTTCATGGGTATGAAGCTACAAGCTTGGAACACCTGTATTTGGGGGAGCTTCTCCCATTCTTCTTTGCAGATCCTCTCAGGCTCTGACAGGTTGGATGGGGAGCGTCGCTGCACAGGCGTTTTGATCGGGTTCAAGTCTGGGCTCGGAGTGGGCCACTCAAGGACATTCAGAGACTTGTCCCAAAGCCACTCCTGCGTTGTCATGGCTGTGTGCTTGGGGTTATTGTCCTGTTGGAAGGTGAACCTTCGCACCCCAGTCTGAGGTCCAGAGCGCTCAGGACCAGGTTTTCATCAAGGATCTCTCTACTTTGCTCTGTTCATCTTTCCCTCGATCCTGACTAGTCTCCCTGCCGCTGAAAAACATCCCCCCAGTATTATGCTGTTCTCCCATCTCCACAGAGGAACACTGGAGCTCTGTCAGGGACCATCAGGTTCTTGGTCACCTCCCTGGCCAACGCCTTTTTCCCTCAATTGCTCAGTTTTGCCTGGCAGCCAGCTCTAGTAAGACCATTGGTGGTTCCAAACTTATTCAATTTAAGAGTGATGGAGGCCACTGTGTTCTTGGGGACCTTGAATGCTGCAGAAATGTTTTGGTACCCTTCCCCAGATCTGTGCCTTGACACAATCCTGTCCCGGAGCTCTACGGACAATTACTTCGACCTCATGGCTTGGTTTTTGCTCTGACATGCACTGTCAACTGTGGGATCTGATATAGACAGGTGTGTGCCTTTCCAAATCATGTCCAATCAATTGAATTTACCACAGGTGGACTCCAATCAAGTTGTAGAAACATCAAGGTTATCAATGGAAACAGGATGCTCAATTTTGAGTCTCATAACAACGGGTCTGAATAGTTATGGAATTTTTTTTTTTTTTTTCGAACAACCTGTGTTCGCTTTGTCATTATAGGGTATTGTGTGTAGATTTATTCTAAAATTGATTATTTTTCTCATAATTCTGTAGTGTAACAATGTGGGAAAAGTTAAAGGGTCTGAATACTTTTCGAATGCACTGTATATGGAAAAATACACGTTTTAAAATGTCGACTGATTGATTGGTCGAAAGAACATGTTTTTTTTTTTTTCCCCAGGGGACAGCCCTAAATATTCCAATACGCAAACCCCATAAACCCGAATTCTCCCAGTGTTTCTAAGGAGTATTGTAGTAGGCTGTAACAGCTGTGGAGACATGCAGCCCGTCAGTCTAATGGTGTGCCACAGTAGCGGCACCCCGCCCTTTTCCTGCCTCCCTGGCTGGCACTCACCCACCCCACAACACAAAGTCACAGTCAATTCCCCCTACCCCAGGCACTGTAAAATGTGCTATTTTAGGAGAAAAACTTTCCATGCGCTATGGGAACAGGCCCACTTGATAGTCTTATGCCCATTTTATGTGGGTGGGTGAATGGGTGTGTTGGTGTGTGGGTGTTTTTTTTCCTTGTGGGCTGATGACGTCTGTCTTTTTTGGCATGTTTGCCAGTCTTTGTAAGGTTGTCTGTGTATATGGTGCGTGTTTAGTGGTGTAGTCTCCTCAGTGTGGGGCCTGGCCTGGAGCTTGTCTTGAGGTCAGTAGGGCCCTCCTGCAGGGTCAGTTAATCTGAACGCTCTACATTCCTCAGGATCTGTAACGTCTGCCCCACTGCCCGCCAGACCGAGACCACGCTATGCTGCTATTGTTAACACAACCGTCCCCATTTGGAGAGTTGGTTGAACCTTTCACCCCCCAAAAAGGACGCCTTTTCAACGTCTTGTGCTCATGGGATTCTGCTCGTTCACTCACCTCTACTGCTACAGCTTCTTGCTTTGGGTTTCAGACAAACCCTTTTTCGTTCCCATGCTATTTGCCTTGTTTGTAGCTTGACCTCGGTAAATCCCACAGACCATGCCATCTCTGCTCTATGGCTCATTTGGAGCCTGCGCGGGATCCGTAACCCCTCTAGTTTTGACAGCCTGTCAGCTAATGGCTATACTACTGTAGAGCTCTGTTTCCCTGTTGCTTTAGCCGTGCTAGCTTCGTCCTTGCTCACTCCTAGATGGGCCTTCCCTGTGAGTTCTCTTCTTTGTGGCCCCTGGTCATGCCGATGTGTTGTGCAGTATCTGACCCCTTTTATCTCGCGTAGCCGACTAGCTCCAGTGCCGGTACAGTATACCCAGGTTGCGTGTGTCCATGGTAGCCATGCTATCTTTTTGTTTGGTGACTTCACCGACTTGCAATTTGACCTTGCTAACACATGACGGGCGGGGTGTCAGTGTCGCGTTACTCCGAGACTGCAGGGAATTCGTCCCGATCTGGAAAGGAAACAGGCAGGGGGGTTCGTTAAGACCACTGGAATGGAAATATGCAAACATGTCTATGTTAGAAGGTGGTGGGGTTGGCTGCTTCCTCACTGGGCTGGAGGTCTGTCTGGCAGGTCTATACACACACACACACACACACACACACACACACACACACACACACACACACACACACACACACACACACACACCACAGTTCAGTCATTCAACACGTTGGGTAAAAGGTCCCGAACAGTCACACCCTATCCCCTTTAATAATTCCACCTCCTGAATACAGGTTTTTAACAGGGGGAGGGGACCGATATGATCAAACTTTATCAATGTAGGAGCAACAGTCATTTTTCATACTTTGATCTGGTTTCATCCGAATGTCATCCAATTTCATGAAAAACATGATTTTTTTGACTGTCCACGGTCTTGTTTGGAGATGAGGAAATGCTGTGAAATGTGTAGGCTTTCACATAGGGGTTTGTGTGTTCATCATCTTTCAGCATGATGATGTGAATTGATTCAGCCGTTTTTAGTTTCTGGAAAAGCACACCATGCAGTGTAAGGAAGCTGCCTCGCCTGGTGCACATTCTTTACCCGAGATGATTCACAGTATGATATAAATATATATATATATATAAATAAATGTAGTGATTTGAACCTATCGGGTTGTTCCTTTTCAAGATCAGATGACTTGTCAGCGATAACATACTCGGCGAAGTAATAATAGCCTCAATCTCGTACATTTCAAAGCACACGTGTTTATTTCCTGGGGCCACCCATACGGAGAATGTTTGCACGCATGTCAGTAAGTCGCTGTGGATAAAAGCGGCTGCTAAAGGGCTATTATTATTATTTATATGGAGGTAATGGAGTAGAAAAATGACCAACTGTCTTGTTTGTGTCCAGAATATACTACTGGTATGACGAGAGGGGGAAGAAGACAAAGTGCACTGCACCTCAGTACGTCGACTTCGTCATGAGTCTGGTGCAGAAGCTGGTCACAGACGACGACATCTTTCCTACGAAATACGGTGAGTTTAAGCTCTGGTCCACGCCCGCAGCGCCACGCGGTGGTCAGTCTGCAGCACTGCAGCCTCTCCCTGGTTCTCTGACATCAAACTGAAGCTGGACTTTGAACTGTGCCACTGCTGCCCTCTACTGTCTTCAATTAAGTAATGTGTTGAATGTTTGTTTTTTTGCCACTTCATAGCGGTCTTGGCAATGTGATAATAGCTTCTTTTTTTTACATCAGAATGGTAATGCTAGCACCAAATGATTTCTAAACTTGCTCTCCTCTCCTCTTGTCTCTCCGTGCAGGCAAGGAGTTCCCCAACGCGTTTGAGTCTTTGGTAAAGAAGATCTGCCGGTATCTGTTCCACGTCCTGGCTCACCTCTTCTGGGCGCACTTTAAGGAGACAGTCGCTCTGGATCTACAGGGCCACTTGAACACTCTGTACGCACATTTCATTGTTTTCATAAGGGAATTCAACCTGGTCGACCCCAAGGAGACCTGTATCATGGACGACCTGTCCGAAATCCTCTGCGCTCCCGCGCCCCCAGCACCTGCCGCCCCTTCCTCCCCCACCTCGGCCCCTTCTCCCTCCTCACACAACCATGTGACGGAGAGATGAGCAGGGGTCGCCGCGAGAAGCAGCCCCGGGAAGGAGGTGGTAGATGATAAAGATAGAGGAGAGATGTGGAAACAGAATGCCTGGCCCCTTCCTAGGCCTCTGGCTTCAGCAGCAGGACCTGGAGACCTTCCACTACCCTTATATTTCGCTATGACGCCAGCCAGCCGGAAGGATCCAGGGGGGAGGTTTTTTTGGGGGGGTAGGGGGTGTTGTCATGCCAACAGGAATTGGCGTCGTCGGCATGTTCCTCCCAGGGGCAAATCCCTCCCATCTGCTCTGCAATTTAACCTAGGAACAAACTATGTGTAATGTTTTATTTGACTTTTATTATATTTTGTTTTTTATTTTTCTCATTTGAGGACAGTACGTCTGTTTTTGCCCTTTCCTCCCTCTGTCCTCTGCCTAAAGTATAGTTCAGGACAGTGGCTCTGCTTTGCTTGAACATACTATTTGTACAGTGTTGTTATTGTGTGGAGGAAAGGCGACTCTATTATCGCGTTGGCTCTTTGCTCCCCCTTAGTGGTGGGAGGATTGAAGGGGAACGGTCACTACGCTGGCCTATAGGGAGCCGCCATGTAACTGCCTGGTGGGCAATACTAGCCAATCACTGTTTGGGTTGTTAATCTTGGGCTGATTCAAGTGCTTCCCTACTCAGGACCTGAGAGAACACAAGTCACTGCTGCCAGAGAGAAGTATTCTATTTTTCTCATTCTCTCTGTCCACAAAACTTCTCTCAGTCCCTTAAATATTACAGTTGTCATTCTGGTATTACTCAAGTCAGGTCATCACCTGATGTACCTCTCTTTAACAGCTCCATCCCAGCGGCCACCCATAGAGGGCAGTATAGACAGGGTGGCACTGCCACACAAGCAGGGACATAGAGAAGAAGACTGTATATTAGATATTTAATCTGACCGGACATGTTACAACAAGACAAACGGGTTCCCATTATTTGAGTACAGGGGAGAGTGGAGTCCTCTTCCCCAGGGAACAGAGCTGTTTGCTGTGGGTACGGTACAGCGGCAGCAGCACAGGAGAAGGACAAAGACATTGGTTATGTCTGCACGCCCAAAGAGAAGGGAGGAGAGAGGATACGTGTGGGGTTGGTCCGTTTGCTGTTCTGTATTGTGGAACAAGCCCCACAGTCTCTTGACGATACCCCCCCCCAGCCCCTTTTGGTTTATATTTTCCCTTTCAAATGTACTTTTTTATTTTTTATTATTATTATCAAAGATGAAACTAGTTCATGAAAAATAATGGCATCCTTACACATGTATAGACAAATGCACAGTCTGCTTCAACTTCACTGTACAGAGAGTGGCAAGCTGAATCCGTCAGACATAGCCTCTGTATCAAGGAGGATTTGGGTTTATAGTTTATTTATATATATATTTTTTTTTTTGCAGGGTGGTTCAGTTCTGGCTTTCATTTTTATGTATTTTAATTAAGTTAAAAGCAATTTAATATTTTAAACTCTGCGGATAATAATCGAATAAAAGACAAATGCCGCTCGGTCTCATGTTGTCTTCTGTCAACGTGATGATGATGACTAAGTAGATGTGTGGTACAGTATCTTCACAAGGAAAACAGGTCACTTTTCAAGGAAGTTCTCCTCTGCATATCATCCACGCAAACACACACATACTGTACAGTACATGTCAACAGGCATTCCTTTATTTCCATGTCAAGCTTTGCACAAGACAATATGTTTTTACCATACAAGAGCATCATTATGTAGATCAGCGCTGGTCAAGTCCTCGAGGGCTACAGTGTCTGCTATTGTTTTCATGCAGGATCAGGTGAAAAGCCTGCAAGGAGCCCAGTTGTCCGGGAGGAGTGTTGGGCACCAGTCTACTACACACACACACACTGGCCTGTGCCTTCAAACTGGATAATTGCATAGCTTTGTATAATGTTAAACATCTATCCAACTGCGTTTCATCATTCATATGATTTCATTGAGCACCCTGAGTATACGGTATTTGATACGTGCATGTTCTGGGATTGATAGAACGGCAGGATGTTCAGGCCCCTAAAATCACCTAAGGCTTTCAGGTAATACAGTACATTTAACATTGCAGTATGTAGGGGCACATGGCTATTAGGCTACCATGCTTAATCCTGGTCCTGACTTAATACTACAGGGTGTGCAGGGTTTTGTTCTAGCCCAACACTGGATTCATTTAAACATATAGTCCTTGTTTGAAGGTGTGTGCTGGGCTAGAACATGCATGCACACCTTGTGGGTCCCAGTGCCCAGAATCAGAACATCATTGGACATAATAAACAGCATTTCTGTAACATTACAACAATATCCATGAAAATGATGCTGGTAGTAATAAAAATCTCAATTTCATATACAAAATGCATTGGCACTATCCACTCCTTTTTATTAAAGTTGTATGTTTAGGCTAGTGGGCTGATGGTGCTTTGACGCTTGATGCGCAGTGAGAGTTGCCGCCTTCTCACCGACGGCCGCGGGGTGGAGTGCTCGTGCAGCTTAAACCTGGCGATGCCTCCGTCCTCATCCAGTTTCTTGGCACTGCAGCTGGGTGTCGGTACTCTAATCGCGTTACCGAATTTGGAGTAGTCTACCGCGTACGTGCCCTCTTCCTCGGTTATAGTGGGCACAAAGCGCTGCCCCCACAGTATCTCCTCGGACAGGTAGGATGTCCGGGCCTGGGTGGTTATCCCCGTGGTCTCCACCACCCCCTCCAGCACCACTATCACCTCGATATCATTCTTTTGTAAGTCCGCTGGTGACAGCTCATAGAGCGGGCTGTCTTTGTTGATAATGTGACATATGATAAGAGGGGCCACCAGGAAAATACCGTTGGTCCCCACGGGGTTGTCCATGTGAATGTCTATCTGGTCCAGAGGGACCACCTCGCCCTCCGGAGTGGTGCTACGCCTTACCACCTGCATCCGCACGGTGGCGCTGATTATCATGCTCTTCCTCAGGTCCCCTAAACGGATCATAAAGCAGAGCCTGTTATTTCGGATGGAAATGACAGCGTGCTTGCTGAAGATCAGCGTCTCGGCGCGCCGGTTCGCCTGGGCCGTCTTCATAAATATACACCCCAGCATGATGGCGTTAATCAGCAAGCCCACGATGTTCTGAATGATGAGGACCACTATGGCGGACAAGCATTCCTCTGTCACCATGCGTCCACCGAACCCGATGGTCACCTGCACCTCTATGGAGAAAAGGAAAGCGGAGGAGAAGGAGTGGATGTCCGTTACGCAAGGGACAAATTCGTCACCTTTTTGATCCAGGTCGCCGTGTGCAAAGGCAATGAGCCACCACGCCATCGCAAACAGCAGCCAGCTGCATAGAAACGACATGGTGAAAATTATAAGTGTGTGAAGCCATTTTAGATCCACTAAAGTGGTGAAAACATCCTGTAGGAACCGTCCTTGTTCGCGAATGTTCGTGTGGGCCACATTACAAGTTCCATTTTTGGCAACGAACCGAGCCTTCCGCGCTTTCCCCTTGAATTTAGGCTGCTGGACATCCTCAGCCAAGCGGGTCAGCAAGTAGTCGTCAGGGACCAGTCCTTTTCGGGACAACATAGTGATCCCATAGCCTACTATTCACCGCGGGACCACTTGCCAATGATTAAGCAGATTAGCTACCTCCTCTTGATTAAAATCTATAGGCTAATTTCCTGTTCTCATGTGCGTCCCCTAACAGAAGGCGACCGCCCGTGACAGTTCTCATCCCGAATGACCGCAGCTGCCAGAGGAAGAGTGTTGCTCTGTCATCTAGTTTCTAAAAGTATGTGAGCTCTTCACATTGCCCCGTTCCAGATCAGGCAGGCGCACCACCATAGCCGCCCAGGTCCCATGAGAAGATTCTGCATTCAGCTGCCGCTGTCAGTCACACAACAGCAACTCGATAGTAGCCAACCGTCCCAATTGACGCACTGGTCTGGCGCGCTTGTCCCGCGATTAATGTTGATTCCTACCGATAAAATGGTAGATAACCCGCAACAGCAGTGGTGATAAAACTACCCCCGGTCCATCGTTTGGACGAGGCAGGCAGGTTTAGGAGACGAGAGCTCGAGTTGGGAAGGCGTTTAGGCAGAACAACCCGTTCTTTCTTTACACATTACTCCATCTGTAGGCTAATATGAGACATTATCTCCATGCCTGGATTATGCTGGTGGCATTTCCCTCTAGGGATAAATTAATTTAATTTAGTTCAATTGTTTATTAACTCCAATAGTTTATTTCTGGAACGTTGTTACATAGGGTCAATTCAGAAAGAGTGGCAAATCATATAAACTGGGTCAGTTTAATCCTGACGCGTTTATTTATTGGTCTGACGACACGAAGTCAAAACTATAGTTACTAAATAAACCCGTGCAGATTGGTGTGACATCACAGCGGGGGGCAGAGCAAGCTTCAAACAGGAAGCTTTTTAGTTGTCCTGCCTTACCAACCATAGCTTCCTAAAAAAATAATGGAGTAGCTGCAGTGGGACAGTCTTATAGGCTCTTCCGATGGAGGAAAGATATCCAGTTTACATTAGGGAACCCTATCGCAAGGGGTCTGGTTTTTGTAGTACTACACTAAACAAAGCTAAAGCTTATCTTGACTTGGAAGAGTTCCAGTGTTGTGTTACAAAGTCATAGCCAGCTAGCTAACATAGCATCTGTTTGTGCAGGGGTTTTCAGTAGGCTAAACTAGCTAGCTGCATTTGTTAGCTAAGTAAGTAAAACTGAAAGTTTAAAAAACAATAATGACAATTTCTCTCTTGCTTCTCCATTTTGGAAGAAATTAATTTGTTCAAAACTGTTCCAACTACTGTCTTTCTCTCTCTTTGAGTCAGCTCACCACAGTGTATGCACTGCAGTGCTTGCTAGCTGTAGTTTATGCTTTCAGTACTAGATTCATTCTCTGATCCTTTGATTGGGTGGAGAACATGTCAGTCATGCTGCAAGAGCTCTGATAGGACATCTTCTGGAAGTTGTCATAATTAATGTGTAAGTCTATGGAAGGGGGTGAGAACCACGAGCCTTCTAGGTTTTGTATTGTAGTCCATGTACCCAGAGGAGGACGGAAGCTAGCTGTCCTCCGGCTACGCCATGGTGCTACCCTACAGAGTGCTGTTGAGATTGCTGTAAACCTTCTTTGCAAAATAGTGTGTTTTAATCAATAATTTGGTTATGATTATATTTAGTATAGTTTTATCTAAAAATTATAACTGGATTCATTAGTCCAGAAAACACGTTTCCACTGATCCAGAGTCCAATGGTGGCAAGCTTTACATCATTCCAGCTGACGCTTGGCATTGCGCATGGTGATCTTAGGCTTGTGTGCACCAGCTCGGCCATGGAAACACATTTCATGAAGCTCCTGACGAACAGTTCTTGTGCTGACGTTGCTTCCAGAGGCAGTTTGGAACTCGGTCGTGAGCAATGTAACCGAGGAAGGACGATTTTTACGTGCTACGCGCTCAGCACTCTTCAGCCCCGTTCTGTGAGCTTGGGTGGCCTACCACATTGTGGCTGAGCTGTTTTTGCTTCTAGACGTTTCCACTTCATAATAACAGCACCTAAAGTTGACTGGGGCAGCTCTAGCAGGGCAGAAATTTCAAGAGCTGACTTAATGGAAAGGTGGCATCCTATGACGGTGCCATGTTGAAAGTCACTGAGCTCTTCAATCTCTATGGAGATCGCATGGCTGTGTGCTAGATTTTATACACCTGTCAGCGACGGGTGTGGCTGAAATAGCTGAATCCACTAATTTGAAGGAACTAAGCCACTAATTTGACTTTTGTGTATATATAGTATACCTTTAAAAAGGAAAGTAGGGGCATGGATCAGAAAACCAGTCAGTATCTGGTGTGACCACCACTTGCTTCATGTAGACCGACAAATCTCCTTTGCATAAAGTTGAACAGGCTGTTGATTGTGGCCTGTGGAAGGTTTCCCCACTCCTCTTCAATGGCTGTGCAAAGTTGCTGGATATTGGCGAGAACTGGAACACGCTGGTGTATACGTCGATCCAGAGCATCCCAAACATGCTCAATGGGTAACATGCCTGGTGAGTATGCAGTCCATGGAACAACTGGGACATTTTCAGCTTCCAGGAATTGTGTACAGATCCTTGAGACACAGGGCCGTGCATTGTCATTCTGAAACATAAGGTGATTGCGGCAGAGGAATGGCACGACAATGGGCCTCAGGATCTTGTCACAGCATCTCTGCATTCAAATTACCATAGATAAAATGCAATTGTGTTCGTTGTCCATAGCTTTTGCCTACACATATCATAACACCACCGCCACCATGGGGCACTCTGTTCACAATGTTGACATCAGCAAACCGCTCACCCACATGACACCCTACACGCTTGTCTGCCATCTGCCCGGTACAGTTGAAACTGGGATTCATCTGTGAAGACTACACTTCTCAAGCAGGCCAGTGGCCATCAAAGGTGAGCATTTGCCCACTGCAGTCGGTTACGACACCAAACTGCATTCAGGTCAAGACCCTGGTGAGGACGAAGAGCACACAGATGAGCTTCTTTGAGACGGTTTCTGACAGTAGGTGCAGAAAAACTTAGGTTTTGTAAACTCAGTTTCATCAGCTGTCAGAAATTGACATTCAATTTTCTGACAACAGCTCTAGTAGACGTTCCTGCAGTCAGCATGCCAATTTTACACTCCCTTAAAACTAGCATTTTTGTATTTTGTGACAAAACTGCAGATTTTAGAAGGGCCTTTTATTGTCACCAGCACAAGGTGCACCTGCGTAATGATCGTGCCGTTTAATCAGCTTCTTGATATGCCACAACTGTCAGGTGGATGGATTATCTTGGCAAATGAGAAATTCTCACTGACAGGGATGTAAACACATGTGTGCACAACATTTGAGAGAAATAAGCTATTGTGCATATGGAACATTTCTGGGTTATTTTATTTCAGCTCATGAAACATGGGACCAACACTTAACATGTTACGTTTATATTTATGTTCAGTGTGTATATATATATATATATACACACACAGTACCAGTCGAAAGTTTGGACACCTACTCATTCAAGGGATTTGGTTTATTTTTACTATTTTCTACATTGTAGAATAGTAATGAAGACATCAATGTTAAACAAATCAGTTTAAAAAGTAGCCACCCTTTGCCTTGATAACTGATTTGCACATTTGGCATTCTCTCAACCAGCTTCACCTGGAATACTTTTCCAACAGTCTTGAAGGTGTTCCAACATATGCTGAGCACTTGTTGGCTGCTTTTCCTCCACTCTTTCAGTCCAACTCATCCCAAACCATCTCAATTGGTTTGAGGTCGGGTGATTGTGGAGGCCAGGTCGTCTGATGCAGCACTCCATCACTCTCCTTCTTGGTCAAATAGTTCTTACATAGCCTGGAGGTGTGTTGGGTCATTGTCCTTTTGAAAAACAAATGATAGTCCCACTCAGCGCAAACCAGATGGGATGGCATATCGCTGCAGAATGCTGTGGTAGCCATTGCTGTTGGCATTCTAAATAAATCTCTGACAGTGTCACCAGCAAAGCAACCCGACAACATCACACCTTCTCCATGCTTCACGGTGTGAACAACACATACGGAGATCATTCGTTCACCTACTCTGTCTCTCACAAAGACACGGCAGTTGGAACCAAAAATCTCAAATTTGGACTCATCAGACCAAAGAACAGATTTCCACCGGTCTAATGTCCATTGCTCGTGTTTCTTAGCCCAAGCAAGTCTCTTCTTCTTATTGGTGTCCTTTCATAGTGGTTTCTTTGCAGCAATTCAACCATGAAGGCCTGATTCACGCAGTCTCCTCTGAACAGTTGATGTTGAGATGTGTCTGTTACTTGAACTCTGTGAAGCATTTATTTGGGCCGCAATTTCTGAGGCTGGTAACACTAATGAACTTGTCCTCTGCAGCAGAGGTAACTCTGGTTCTTCCTTTCCTGTGGTGGTCCTCATGAGAGCCAGTTTCATCATAGCACTTGGTGGTTTTTGCAACTGCACATTTCAAGTTCTTGAAATGTTCCCCATTGACTGACCTTCATGTCTAAAAGTAATGATGGACTGTAATTTCTCTTTGCTTATTTTAATTGTTCTTGTCATAATATGGACTTGGTCTTTTAACAAATAGGGCTATCTTCTGTATACCAACCCTACCTTGTCACAACACAACTGATTGGCTCAAATGCATTAAGGAAGGAAATTCCCAAATTAACTTTTAGCAAGGCACTCCTGTTATTTGAAATGCATTCCAGGTGACTACCTCATGAAGCTGGTTGAGAGAATGCCAGTGTGCAAAGTGTGCAAATATGTCATCAAGGCAAAGGGTGGCTACTTTGAACAATCTCAAATATAAAATATATTTAGATTTGTTTAACACTGGTTACTACACGATTCCATAGTTGTGCTGTCTTCACTATTATTCTACAATGTAGAAAATACTAAAAAATAAAGAAAAACCCTGGAATGAGTAGGTGTGTCCAAACGTTTGACTGGTACTGCATATATTGCTCATTTTGTAGTGTACAATTTCTGAGTGAATTCAGAAAAAGTGGGATACTGTTTGGATTTCTGTCTTCTGTAACCTCTTCAGACATCTATCCAACATATTAGTCCAACACATGATATATTTCTGAAATTCCCAGATAATCACACAAAATTGAATTGTCATTCGGGAACTATTAGGACTACAATAATGGTGTCCCAGTTCATCGATCCTGCTGTCCCAGTCTTCCAAATGCAAACTGAAAATATGGTTGACTCAGTGGTCAACCATGCCTCCTGTGAAGATAAAACACTTTTTGTGGGATTAGGAAACTCTGAGGATTTCAGAGATCATGTGTTGGATTAACATGTTGGATAGATGTCTGAAGAGGTTACAGAATACGGAAATGCATTCCAAATTCACCCTAGAAGGTTATTCATACATTCCCAATGATAGACAATCTTCCCAAACACTAATGACAATACATTGTTAAGAATATAATTAGGCAACACACTAAACTATTTTCTTTATATCGGATAGTAGGCCTAAACATACATAATCTCAGTCCCTCTCATGCTGTTTACAAGGCTATGATTCACGTCCTACATTTTCTGTTTCTGACACGTTAATCTCGCATTCACTGCACACTAAACCCATGCTGACCTGGGTTCACATTTTCAGGAAGCCCATGGGTGCTGGGGTCTCCATAACAAACCAGGGGACTCCATACATGTTCATTATATTAACCTTGGCACGCCCATAAACATTACCAATTGCTTGGAGGAGACTGAAATGTGTGTGACCTGGGATGCGTTCATCACTAGGCAACGTTTTGGAACGTTCAGATAGAAAGATGCTATATAGAACAAACATGCATCTCTGACCTGTAGAATAAGGAATCACGTCAGCTCTATTGCTGGCGCATGCCAGAGCTTATGCCTGGATAGGTATTTTACATATCACCTAACCACATATGTTATAGCAATCTGGTGCCCGACGGCACAGTCGATGATGTGGCACGCAACCGTTGGTTGATGCATGCAACGTCTGAGCAGGGGAATTGCGATCCATTTCTAGATCAACCCCAGAGTCAATTAGTGTCATTCTGACCCAGCCTTCCACAGCCAAATCATTGCTCTGTACAGTGTGAGGTCACACAAATCTACCTTCCTGTCACTAAACTGTATGCAAAACACTGCTGCACAATAAGTATTTATGTTTGTTTTTTTTATTAACAAAGAATTCATATTTAATGTTACGAATATCATACAGAATTAGAAAATAAAATTATAATATATAGCCCATGGTACAATTGCACTTTGGAATGTCCTCCCCTCTTTCTCATCGGTCACTTGTCCGCCTTGACGAAGGAGGCGAAGACACTGTCCTCTTTCTCCAGCAGCGCCTGGGGTCTGTCGTATTCTAGAATGAGCCCTCGCTTCATCACGATCACCAGGTCTGCTTTCAGGATGGTGTGGACACGATGCTGAGTAAAGAGAGAGAGAGCGAGAGAGAACAAGTAGACAGAAATAAACAGATTAGAAGAAATATAAACGGTTTCAACAACTTCCATGTTTTGACATTCTGGGTTACATAGATTACGAACATACAGTGGGGCAAAAAAAGTATTTAGTCAGCCTCCAATTGTGCAAGTTCTCCCACTTAAAAAGATGAGAGGCCTGTAATTTTCATCATAGGTACACTTCAACTATGACAGACAAAATGAGAAAAAAAATCCAGAAAATCACATTGTAGGATTTTTAATGAATTTGGTCACCTACAAACAAGCAAGATTTCTGGCTCTCACAGACCTGTAACTTCTTCTTTAAGAGGCTCCTCTGTCCTCCACTCGTTACCTGTATTAATGGCACCTGTTTGAACTTGTTATCAGTATTAAAGATACCTGTCCACAACCTCAAACAGTCACACTCCAAACTCCACTATGGCCAAGACCAAAGAGCTGTCAAAGGACACCAGAAACAAAATTGAAGATCTGCACCAGGCTGGGAAGACTGAATCTGTAATAGGTAAGCAGCTTGGTTTGAAGAAATCAACTGTGGGAGCAATTATCAGGAAATGGAAGACATACAAGACCACTGATCATCTCCCTCGATCTGGGGCTCCACGCAAGATCTCACCCCAAGATCTAGTGAAGATCTAGTGAATGACCTGCAGAGAGCTGGGACCAAAGTAACAAAGCCTACCATCAGTAACACACTATGCCACCAGGGACTCAAATCCTGCAGTGCCAGACGTGTCCCCATGCTTAAGCCAGTACATGTCCAGGCCCGTCTGAAGTTTGCTAGAGAGCATTTGGATGATCCAGAAGAAGATTGGGAGAATGTCATATGGTCAGATGAAACCAAAATATAACTTTTTGGTAAAAACTCAACTCGTCGTGTTTGGAGGACATAGAATGCTGAGTTGCATCCAAAGAACACCATACCTACTGTGAAGCATGGGGGTGGAAACATTATGCAATTGGGGCTGTTTTTCTGCAAAGGGATCAGGACGACTGATCCGTGTAAAGGAAATAATGAATGGGGCCATGTATCGTGAGATTTTGAGTGAAAACCTCATTCCAACAGCAAGGGCATTGAAGATGAAACGTGGCTGGGTCTTTCAGCATGACAATGATCCCAAACACACCGCCCGGGCAACGAAAGAGTGGCTTCGTAAGAAGCATTTCAAGGTCCTGGAGTGGCCTAGCTAGTCACCAGATAGAACATAGAACATCTTTGGAGGGAGTTGAAAGTCTGTGTTGCCCAGCAACAGCCCCAAAACATCACTGCTCGAGAGGAGATCTGCATGGAGGAATGGGCCTAAATACCAGCAACAGTGTGTGAAAACCTTGTGAAGACTTGTGAATTCCCTCAGAATTCTACCCACGACGCGAGAGGAAATCATGAACCGAGGTCGAGCGAACCTGCTTGTTCTTGTGGAAAAAGCATTTACTTCCTTTCCCCCCACCCAATATAAATAACAGCATTATATATGCACGGTCATTTATAAATTCATAAGAGATATGATTAGAAATACACATAGCAATTGTTTTAGATGATTTTTCCTTGTGAAACCAGTCATACGGGAAGCAAACTGAAAATCATATCAACATGACGTATTGCCGGCCCCTTTTCCACAGTGTAGCAGGCTATAAATAGCTGTGCCGTTATTCAGAATTGGAAGCGTATGCCCTCGTAATTTAAAGGGATTACATTTGGAGACCCAAGCTATAGGCTTCTGTAGCGCCGAACCTGCCGAGTTGATTTATGAAAGCACTTTAGAATGTTTTAATTATATGCCCGACCTTTTCTCATTTTTATTTGACCATTTGTGTCAAGTTAAATATTAGCCACTATCGGGAGCCATCTGTACCTAGCTATCTTCCGTCGAGGACCAGAGTTCTGCACCAGAACTGAAAATAATGTCTCCTAGGGTTCTCTCTCAATCTCCCTTTCCCATGGGAAACCACCATATATGGCTGCCTGGTCGTCACTTTTGACTCTTGATATTCTAACTTAAGATAATAAAAAGCATATTTGCTCCCACAGAATACAGTCCAATAGAAAAAAAAACCAAAGCAGCAGGACAGTGGCCCTCCAGCACTGCACTACCAGTTCAGATTGTTATATTTCTATGCTACCCAGTTCTACCTATGCTATATCTACACTCCCCTCCGTATGCATTTGGAAAGTGAAGCTACAATTTTCAATTTGGCTCTATAATCCACCATTTTGGATTGAAGATCAAATGTTTCATATGAGTTGAGGGTATTGAGGGTATTTTCATACCTGTTTTACTGTCAATAAATGAAAGCACTTTATATAGGGGGGTATTTTTGTCCCTCTAACTTTCTCATTTTTTATCATTCACAATTCATTCATGGTTATCCATAATCATGGTAGAATTCACACTAATGTAGACATGTTACTTACAATCAAAGTGATAAAAATGACATTATTCACCATTCACTTCCTATTGGGCAAAACACAATCCGAAACAACCAAAACAAGCTGTAAATGCGTCCAACAATTTTGTAGAGTCACAAGTTTGATGTAGTCACTGGGTGTGTTTGAGCAGTAAGTCTAACGAAGACGACGAGGGAAATGGGGAGAGGTGCATCTGTGATCGCCGAAAGTCGGACACTCGTGGTTTTCCGACAGCATGGCTCAGATCAGCATAGCTGCTACGGTTTATAAAACTGTTCTATACCCCCATATCACACACTCAAACTAAAAATATAACGTGTGCAATTAATTGATTCGATTTCAAATATACATTTCATTTGTATACCCTGTAGCTTTTAGAATCAAGGCAAAGTTGGTTCTGGTTTCAGTCACTTCTTTGGCCACGTTCGCGTGGGTCAAACCAAAACACCCTAACGACTAACCAAATAGAGCCTCCCACAATGCAGGTGATGGCTGCATGGTGCAGTTGGTGAAAAGCGACTTGAAGGCGACTTCATCAAAAACTACATTACAAAAATCTTGTGATTAAAGGTCAAGTTCACGCAGTCGACATGTGATACAATTTTCATACCCATAATGCAACACACTTTGAACGATGGTCACCGTCTTGACAAAAGTGTTCCGCTCGAACGCAACCATTGTGGGCCAGGAAAACAGGACCAATTACTTTAACACACTAGAAGTGACTTTGTCCAAATACTTATGACTTCTTCCAATTGGGGGACTAAGTACATAAAGTGCTTTCATTTCTAAATGGTAAAATAGATGTGTATAAAAATACACTAAAATGAAAGGTGACATTCTGTCCTGTCACATCAAATCAAATTGGTAGATACACTACAGGACTATGGTAGATAAAGTGCCGTCATTTAGAGACTAAATGTGGTAGAACTAAATGCCGTATGTTAGATACAGAGCCGTAAAGTACAAATGGTGGACATTACAGTCCGTATGGTAGAGTACAGAGCCGTATGGTAGAGAGTACAGAGCCGTATGGTAGAGAGTACAGAGCCGTATGGTAGAGACTACAGAGCCGTATGGTAGAGACTACAGAGCCGTATGGTAGAGACTACAGAGCCGTATGGTAGAGAGTACAGAGCCGTATGGTAGAGAGTACAGAGCCGTATGGTAGAGAGTACAGAGCCGTATGGTAAAGTGTACAGAGCCGTATGGTAAAGAGTACAGAGCCGTATGGTAGAGAGTACAGAGCCGTATGGTAGAGAGTACAGAGCCGTATGGTAGAGAGTACAGAGCCGTATGGTAGAGAGTACAGAGCCGTATGGTAGAGAGTACAGAGCCGTATGGTAGAGAGTACAGAGCCGTATGGTAGAGAGTACAGAGCCGTATGGTAGAGAGTACAGAGCCGTATGGTAGAGAGTACAGAGCCACATTTCACTGTCCAGAAACATACAGAGGTATGGTAGGGCATGTACAACCTGTGGTCCTTACAGAGCTCAGTATGGTAGAGCAGAGCCGTATGGTAGAGAGTACAGAGCCGTATGGTAGAGAGTACAGAGCCGTATGGTAGAGAGTACAGAGCCGTATGGTAGAGAGTACAGAGCCGTATGGTAGAGAGTACAGAGCCACATTTCACTGTCCAGAAACATACGGAGGTGAGGGCATGTCACAACCTCTCAAGCATCTGGATTACACAAGATGAAGGTCATAGCGGATACTTACTGCTATAGTAACCACTGTTCTATCAGCGAAGGCAGTCATCACCACCTTCTGTAAGATGCTTTCCTGTGGGCACAAACAAGAAGTCAGAAGACGACTAGGAAACGTTTACAACATGATAGACTTACAGCCATGACTCTTACGCACAGGGTTCACTGTACTTACAACAACAACAAAAAAGTCTAATAGTTTGGGCCTTCACTATTTCATTAAAACATATTCTATATTACGTTGTGTGTGTTAAACACAAGTAATACCGGCGAGTGCACATGATTATTAGAGTCAAGAGTTCGAGGCTCACTGTCGGTTTAATGATTCCCTAGTTAACATTATCAACAGCAGAATTTCCACCGAAACCTATCTCCCATTTAAGATATGCTCCATTTCCCCAGGGTTACCGCTGCGCTACTGTGAGCCAGTGTAGGCCTGTCACTGTGACAGGCAATTTAAGTGTGTGTGCGTGAATGTGCTCGCGTACGTGTGTGTGCAGCCAGCGTGCTGCAGTGAAAGGAACCTATTTTGGAAGCCCCATTACCTCCCTCCCACTGATTCCACTCAGGTTCTCTTATACTCCTACCCCTTTTAAATGCATACCTCTATTCTCCCCGTTCATCTTTAGAATCAATTACTTTATCCTCTCGTTGTCACTCAACATCTCCCCTCCTCCCCGTTTTCCGTTCACCCACCCTCAGCCTCCTCCACTCGCACTCTCTCCTCTCCCCTCCCAACTCATCCTCTGCCTTCCCATTCCACCTCATCTCGTCCTTTTGCCAACCTGCCACACACACACACACACACACACACACACACACACACACACGTCTCACCGTGGCCATGTCTATAGAGGCTGTGGCTTCGTCCATGATGAGGATGCTAGACTTCCTGACGAAGGCTCTGGCCAGACAGAAGAGCTGTCTCTGGCCCTGGCTGAAGTTCTCCCCTCCCTCTGTCACTGTGGCGTCTGCAACACAACAAATATTATCACCATAATACTAGACTTACTGCACGATACATATCTTTAGCCCGAGAGAACATTTGTATTGCAATGACATTACGTGACCTACAAAACATCACAGAAATATTGATGCTCGACCCCAAGAACATGGATTTGTCAAATTAATTGACCTTTTTTTTCTGGCTGGCCAATGATAAATATCAAGTCAAATATTTAGCAACATTCTGCCTCTACATCTCTCTGTCACTGTCCAGTGTGCATAGCCACCACACACACACACACACACACACACACACACACACACACACACACACACACACACACAGATATTTCTTGTTTCTTTTTTCCTTCTTTCTTGGGTTCCCTAGTGAATTAGTATTGTACTGCTGGAGGTAGGAACACAAGCATTTTGCTGCACCTGCTTTAACATCTGCTAATCTGGCAGATCCACTCTGATTTGACACACTTACTCCGTCGTAACTTGAGTACATCATGTGCGATAATTTCCTGCAGCCATTAGTCAGCGACAGCAGAAAGAGAGTGAGAGAGAGAGAGAGAGTCTAACGTTTGGAGCTAGCTGCCCTAACATCTTACAGCCACGATACAGAATGTACTCTAGGCTAGAGCTAGCTGACACATCCAACTGATCAGAGAATGGGTGAGAGGAACGAGAGATTGGTCAAGGAACCACTGCTCTCAAACCACCTTCATCTATCTTAACCAACCAGCAGGGTTGATCTGGGGTCAAGTCAGAGTGTTTGCTGCACTGATATACTGCTTCCAAATCACACAGTATATAATGTTGTTGAGACTGATACATCTAAATCTCGTTAGGCTTCAGCTCTCAGCTCATATCTCTGAACGAGCTACGGTAGAACTTCAGAGCACGCACGCACGCACACACACACACACTTACCCAGTCCTCCTGGTAGGGTCTTGACTACAGGTTTTAGCTGAGCGATGTCCAGAGCCTCCCACAGCATGTCATCAGTAGCCTTCATCTCTGGGTCCAGGTTAAACCTGATGATCACACACACACACACACACACACACTGACAGAGTTATACACTCAGCAACAACAAAAAGGTTCTTGAGGGGTTCTTTGTCAGAGGTGAGGGTGATGTGTAAGCCTTTTTTTGGGGCATATCAGGAAGTGGGTTTTAACTGCTGTGATGGTTGTGAAGAACCATCCTGTTCTTTCCCTCTCTACCACGATTTCCTTTACTACATGAAAAGCTACACTTAAAAAAGGTACTGCAATGTTACGCCACACTACAGGTACGGTAAACAACAACCAGTTACTGAATGTTGTGTATTTGGGGCGGCAGGTAGCCTGGTGGTTAGAGTGTTGGACAAGTAACCAGCAGGTAGCCTGGTGGTTAGAGCGTTGGACAAGTAACCAGCAGGTAGCCTGGTGGTTAGAGCGTTGGACAAGTAACCAGCAGGTAGCCTGGTGGTTAGAGCGTTGGACAAGTAACCAGCAGGTAGCCTGGTGGTTAGAGCGTTGGACAAGTAACCAGCAGGTAGCCTGGTGGTTAGAGCGTTGGACAAGTAACCAGCAGGTAGCCTGGTGGTTTGAGAGTTGGACAAGTAACCAGCAGGTAGCCTAGTGGTTAGAGCATTGGACAAGTAACCAGCAGGTAGCCTAGTGGTTAGAGCATTGGACAAGTAACCAGCAGGTAGCCTAGTGGTTAGAGCATTGGACAAGTAACCAGCAGGTAGCCTAGTGGTTAGAGCATTGGACAAGTAACCAGCAGGTAGCCTAGTGGTTAGAGCGTTGGACAAGTAACCAGCAGGTAGCCTGGTGGTTTGAGAGTTGGACAAGTAACCAGCAGGTAGCCTAGTGGTTAGAGCATTGGACAAGTAACCAGCAGGTAGCCTAGTGGTTAGAGCATTGGACAAGTAACCAGCAGGTAGCCTAGTGGTTAGAGCATTGGACAAGTAACCAGCAGGTAGCCTAGTGGTTAGAGCGTTGGACAAGTAACCGAACTGTCCTTCTGCCCCTGAACAAGTGGCAAGTTAACCCACTGTTCCTAGGCCGTCATTGAAAAAAATAATTTGTTCTTAACTGACTTGCCTAGTTAAATAAAGGTCCAATTAAAAAAATGTGTGCCAAATGTCAATGGAAGGGTTGTACCACTTTAAGTGGTTGACATTTTAACAATGTCAGTTCTGCGATTATTGTAAGAGCATGTGACAATAAAGAGCTGCACTGTGAAGAGGTTACTGTGCATTACATCACCGTGGCAGTTAGTTGCATGGAAGTAGCTGCAAATTTTGCATAAACTAACTGGCAACCAGTTATTTGAATATCCAGTAACTGCTAGTAACTTAGTTACAACTAGCTGCCAGTACCATCCTGTACTTTCATTGAACTTTTCTGATTACGAGCTAGCTTAACATTAGTTGACAACTACTAAGTTTTTTTTGTGGTGAGCACACATCTTGGTTGACAGCAAACTGACTTTCCTGTCACACCATCTGGTCAGTGAGCATGACATAGATCAGCACATTATATTCATGTGAAATTTACAATAACTACTTGCAGCCAGCTGACAGTAAATCTTAGCAAAATAAATATTAACTTCCTGGTGACCAACAGCCATTAAGTTACTGGAAAATCAACAGTGCAGCTCTTGATTGTCACACACTCTTACAAAGATTGTTGACCTGGGAGTGGACAAATTAACCGTCATCAACATAACAATAAACCCACTTAAACTGGTACAACACTTCCACTAATGGTTGGTACAAATACAATATATTTTCGACCCCCCCCAAATATGCTAATTTGGGGGCATGCCCCCACCTACATTTCAAAGTGCAGTAATGATTGTATGTTAATCACTTTCTATGAAACTCATATACATTATACAGCATTATACATGTACTCATAATGCACTATGCTGCAGTGATAATGCAGTATAAGCATACTTACAGACACAGAAGGACTCATATAGACTCAATTCTGCATACCAATACTCCTAATGCATTATAAGTATAATCATAATCACTTATAATGTACAGCAACATAGTGCTTCATAATTGCTGGTCCCTTTTTCAGTTCCATCAGTGTGATGCGTTTCTAACGTTTTTTTTTTGTCAGTGAGCAGTCAAATCATTGTTACTGCATCAGAATCTTTTTTTGTATGGTGTGTTACAGCATACTATAAAGTTATCTTTGCTTGCTTTAGGTAAAGTGATGAAATGCCTAAAGCAAACAGATAATACACCATAAGCTGTTATGTTATGATCATCAGAAAAAAAAAATCAAAATATGTACCTCCAACAGAAAGTATTGAAGGAAAAAAGGAACGTGACCGACTCTCGTAAGTTCCTACGGTGATTTAATCAGACACAAGAACAACAACGTTTTCGATCCGAGTTGGATCTTCGTCAGGTCAAAAAAACATTTTGAAATAAACTCAAGAGGCATGTACTGTACAGCCGGGTCAATTGAATACATATAATATATGAACCTCACCAAAAATATTACACAGTACACATACTGTACAGTACATTCAGAAAGTATTCACACCCCTTGCCTTTTTCCACATTTTGTTGTGTTACAGCCTGAATAAAATAGATACATTTTGTCCCTGGCCTACACACAACACTGTCAAAGTGGAATTGAAATGAAAAGCTGAAATTTCAGGAGTTAAAATGCACATTACAAATCACATAATAAGTTGCATGTACTCTCTTTGTGTGGAATAATAGTGTTTAACATGACTTTTTGAATGAAAACCTCATCTCTGTACCCCACATATACAATGATCTGTTAGGTCCCTCTGTCGAATTTCAAACACAGATTTAACCACAAAGACCAGAGGTTTTCCAATGCTTCGTAAAGAAGAGCACCTATTGGTTTAATGGTAAAAAAAAGCAGACATTGAATATCCCTTTGAGCATGGTGAAGTTATTAATTACACTTTGGATGGTGTATCAATACACCCAGTCATGACAAAGATGCAGGCGTCTTTCCTAACTCAGTTGCTAGAGAGGAAGGAAACCGTTTAGGTATTTCACCATGAGGCCAATGGTTTAAAACAGTTACAGAGTTTAATGGCTGTGATAGGAGAAACTGAGGATGGATCAACAACATTGTAGTTACTCCACAAGGAATACAAGAATACAAATATTCCAAAACATGCATTAATGTAATACTGCAATTCACTTTTTGTCCTGAATACAAATTGTTATGTTTGGGGCAAATCCAATGCAACACATTACTGAGTTCCACGCTATATATTTCCAAGCATAGTTGTGGCTGCGTCATGTTATGGGTATGCTTGTAATCGTTAAGGACTGGGGAGTTTTTCAGGATAAAAAATAAACTGAATGGACATAAGAACAGGCAAAATCCTAGAGAAGAGGCTGATTCAGTCTGCTCTCCACCAGACACTGGGAGATTCACCTTTCAGCAGGACAATAACCTAAAACACAAAGCCAAATCTACACTGTAGTTGCTTATCAAGAAGAAAGTGAATGTTCCTGAGTGGACAAGTTACAGTTTTGACTTAAATCTACTTGAATTTTCAAAAGAATAATGGGCAAATGTTGCACAGTCCTGGTGTGGAAAGCTCTTAGAGACTAACCCAGAAAGACTCATAGCTGTAATCGCTGCCAAAGTTGCTTCTACAAAGTATTGACTCAGGGGTGTGAATACTTGTGTAAATGAGATATTTCTGTATTTCATTTTCAATACATTTGCAAAAATGTCTCAAAATATGTTTTCACATTTTCATTATTGGCGTATTGTGTGTAGACAGATGAGACAAAAAAAATTGAATCCATTTTGAATTCAGGCTGTAACACAACAAAATGGGGAATAGGTCAAGGGGGAGGAATACTTTCTGAAGGCTCTGTAAATACCTAACACTGTGTGTCGTAAGTGTAACTGTAGAACCTGTCATTGGTTCTACCTGGAACCAGAGGGTTCTTCATGAGAGGGTTCTAAATGGAACTGTGGAAGTGTTTTGGCAAGTGTCCCATTCCACTCATTCCAGGTTCTGTGGGTATTTGCTCCTTCCTTGCACTTGATTGATGAATTATGGTCACTAATTAGTATGGAACTCCCCACACCTGGTGGTTTAGGTCTTAATTGAAAGGAAAAAACTAAAACCTGCAGATACTTGGCTCTCCATGGAATGAGTTTAACACCCCTACCCTACAGGGACAAAATGAAGAACCTTTTTTGGTACAAACTAGCACCTTGTATTTTGAGAGTTTTTTGGTACAATCTAGCACCTTGTATTTTGTGTTTTTTGGTACAAACTAGCACCTTGTATTTAGAGTTTTTTGGTACTATTCTAGCACCTTGTATTTTGATTTTTTTTGGTACAAACTAGCACCTTGTATTTTGAGAGTGTATGATTGGACGAGTAGTACTATCTCATAGCAGGACATGATACAGTATAACCTATAGGTATACTTCAAATCACACTCATGTGCAGTGTCAAACGAGTATACATTATTTACTGTACATGCCTCACAAGGATGTTTTAATCATTTTATCCCATTCATAAAAAAATCCTATTCTTTTCTGTTGTTTGATTGTGTCATGTTGGGCTTCTCCTGAATTTGCTTGATAGGGTGACAGTACTGCAGCACCCAACCCTAAATGATTCACTTTCTGTTTAGCAAGACTTTTGAGCGGTCCAAAAATAAATCACTACAGTTGAGTTTTTCCGAGTGGCATCCTGCTCTCAAACACTTCCTAAGATAACTGTGATTGAAGTTGTCCAATTGACCCAGATACAAGTGAGAGTAGCTTCCATCTCTCAATTTCCTCTCCTAAAACAACTCACACTAGGCACTAGGCAGTGTTTTTACAGGAGCACAGCACAAGGTGGTTTAAAACCTCAATACATTAGGCTCAACTACCTATGTTCGTCTCAAGGTTCTTCACTCTTGGGGATGCAGGCTTTTGTTCCAGCCCAGCCATAAAAACACCTGAATCAGCCAATCAAGGTTTTGATTATGAGTTGATCGGTTGAATTATTTGTAATGGTGCTAGCCACACTGAAGACAATGTGGCCCTCCAGAACCAAGACCTCTGATCTAGATGGAACCGTAGTGTGAGGATTCTCTTACCGGATGGTTCCGCTGAATAAGATGGGGTCCTGGAGGATGATGGAGAATCGAGACCTCAGGGTCTGCAGAGGCAGCTTGGCGATGTCAATGTCATCTATGATGATACGCCCTGTTGGGAGAGTTGATCAGCTATGTTGGATTGACCCAGTCAAGCACAGGAGCTTATCGGGAACTTTAGTTTTAGAGTCGTAACAGTAGGCAGTGTTTACCCTCGAACATGTCGACCATGCGAAAGAAGGCCAGGGAGAAGGAAGACTTCCCACTTCCTGTCCTGCCACAGATCCCCACCTGGAAACCACAGGAAGTCTGTTTCATCTTCATCGCCACGACACAAGTCTACAGTCTAAATTCTTGACTCCCTTCCTTCCAATTAGCTCTATGATACCTTCTGCCCAGGGCTGATGTGTGCGTTGACTTGTTTGAGGACAGGCTTCAGGGTGGTGTCGTAACGCACACTCAGGTTCTCAATCTGAATCTCCCCCTGCTGTGGCCAGCCATCTGGCACCTGAGATGCAGCTAGAGGGAGAGAGGGGGAGAGATAGGAGAGAGGGAGAGAGCGAGGAAAAGCAGAAGAGATAACTGCTCTGTGGCGACTAGGTACGGTGAGGTTGGGCTGTCCTATGTTCCACAGGAGTAAGCCTTTACTCCAGGATTTGAGCATGCCTGGGATATACTGTAGGCAGTGGTTAAATTGAGCCAGAGCTACCCAGTTTGGGCTGGAGCGAGGGTTAGGTTTAGACTTAAGGGTTCAGGTCAGCGCATGATTAGGGTTAGGGTTGAACCGGGATGTGGATAGGAAACTAGGGTTAGCGTAAGGGTTGGGGCTGGACCTAAGAGGTGGTACGGTACTCACTGAGCAGTCCTTCATAGTTCTCAGGCTCAGTCTGTAGCAGACCATTGATTCTCTTGACTGAACCCAGCTGAACCTCCATGTCTGCCAGGTTACGAACCATCCAGTTCAGGTAGTTGGACACCTGGGACACAGAGACACAGTCCGATCAGACAACCTTGTTATGGACCTGCAGAGAGACAGGTACTGTAACGAAGGTGGAGACATGAGTTTGACTAAATTAGGGGCTTGACCTCAGTCCTTTCATCAAGAAATGTGACTATATTAGAGATTAGACCTCACACACACAAAAACCAGAACGGTCCTCACCATGAGTGCATAGGTGAGTCCTAGTCCTACCAGGCCAGTGGAGAGGTGGTTATACAGAGAGTTAGAGATGGAGGCCACAGCTGCTATCAGAACCACACAGGCACCTATGTACTCCTACAGTATAGAGAAACAGCATAATAGTGAACATACAGACCCCGATGTATCCTAGTGTACAAAGCAACAGCTTAATAGTGAACACACACACACACACTTATATACTCCATGGAGAGAAAACAAACCGTTAATATAATATAAATAATATATAAAAATAATATATGCCATTTAGCAGACGCTTTATCCAAAGCGACTTACAGTCATGTGTGCATACATTCTACATGGAATCGAACCCACTACCCTGGCGTTAAAGCGCCATGCTCTACCAACTGTGCTACAGAAGGACACACAGGTACCCATTTAGTGCCATAGGAAAAAATAAAAAAAATAATCTGTATCAAATCCATATCATCCTGTCATACTCAAAATTCCCATAGAGGAAACAGTCACCCAATAAAATGTGAGAAAACATGGAACAACTTGAATAGAGTAGAGCTCATTACCATGCGGACCTCTAGCCAGCGATTGGCTGCTGTGAGAAAGAGGGAGGCGATGTTGTTGGCATCAGTGAACTCCAGTAACCTCTGTCTGAACTTGGGCTCATACCTGGGAGGAGAGAACCATTGAGTAATATGTATAAGTGGCGAAACACACAAACTCCTAGCTGTTGCTGTCAAAATGGATGAGTTTTAAAAAATCTTTACTTGAAGGCCCGGATGGTGGTGAGGCCCTCCACTGTCTCTGAGAAGTGGGACAGGAGAGGGAGCTGGGTACTATCCTCCAACTGCTGGAGGTCCCTGACCAGGGAAAGAAAGAAAGAAAGAAAGAAAGAAAGAAAGAAAGAAAGCAGATGGAGAGTGAGAGAGACAGAGCAGATGGAGAGAGGGAGAGAGACAGAGCAGATGGAGAGAGGGAGAGAGACAGAGCAGATGGAGAGAGGGAGAGAGACAGAGCAGATGGAGAGAGGGAGAGAGACAGAGCAGATGGAGAGGGAGAGAGACAGAGCAGATGGAGAGAGTGAGAGAGACAGAGCAGATGGAGAGAGTGAGAGAGACAGAGCAGATGGAGAGAGGGAGAGAGACAGAGCAGATGGAGAGAGGGAGAGAGACAGAGCAGATGGAGAGAGGGAGAGAGACAGAGCAGATGGAGAGAGGGAGAGAGACAGAGCAGATGGAGAGAGGGAGAGAGACAGAGCAGATGGAGAGAGGGAGAGAGACAGAGCAGATGGAGAGAGGGAGAGGGAGATACAAGATAAATAAACAGACAAAGGGGGGATATACTGTAACTACTGAATACACAGCAACAAAACAAGTGACAAAATCCCAAACCAAGCGCTCACCTAGAAGCGACCCGGAAGTACTTCTGTATGAAGTAGCAGGCGATGGCCAGAGGCACCAGAGCAATGAGGAACACAGGGGTCACGTAGGAGATGACCCCCAGGGCCGACACACACAGCAGGGTGGAGCGACTCAGACACTCCAGGGTGGCAGGGATGTGCTGGGGACACAACCACCAATGAAACATTACATTACTACCATCTACCAGGAAAAGCAAGCAAAGGGTTCAGAGGCTGAAGCTACTGCCACAGCCATGAAGACAAATAGGAATTTGAAAGCTCCAAGGCAGTATGGTGGTGGCTATTGCCACTGTTAACACACAGAGAACAGTGGTGCTGAAATACCTGGTCTATGGTGTTGGTGTCAGAGGAGAACCTGTTGAGGATGCTGCCCAGGGGAGTGGTCTCAAACAGCCTGGAGGAGACAACCACATACTGTAGATACACCTAAGAGTTATATTTACTGTAGATTATTATACCTGAAAGGTACAGTTGAAGTCGGAAGTTTACATACACTTAGGTTGGAGTCATTAAAACTCGTTTTTCAACCACTCCACAAATGTCTTGTTAACAAACTATAGTTTTGGGAAGTCGGTTAGGACATCTAGTTTGTGCATGACACAAGTCATTTTTCCAACAATTGTTTACAGATTATTTCACTTATAATTCACTGTATCACAATTCCAGTGGGTCAGAAGTTTACATACACTAAGTTGACTGTGCCTTTAAACAGCTTGGAAAATTCTAGAAAAATTATGTCATGGCTTTAGAAGCTTTCTGATAGGCTAATTGACATCATTTGAGTCAATTGGAGGTGTACCTGTGGATATTTGTCAAGGCCTGCCTTCAAATTCAGTGCCTCTTTGCTTGACATCATGGGAAACTCAAAAGATATCAAACAAGACTTCAGAAAATAAATTGTAGACCTCAGCAAGTCTGGTTCATCCTTGGGAGCAATTTTAAAACGCCTGGAGGTACCATGTTCATCTGTACAAACAATAGTACGGAAGTATAAACACTATGGGACCACGCAGCGGTCATACTGCTCAGGAAGGAGACTCATTCTGTTTCCTAGAGATGAACATACTTTGGTGCGAAAAGTGAAAATCAATCCCAGAACAACAGCAAAGGACCTTGTGAAGATGCTGGAGGAAACAGGTACAAAAGTATCTATATCCACAGTAAAACGAGTCCTATATCGACATAACCTGAAAGGCCGCTCAGCAAGGAAGAAGCCACTGCTCTAAAACCATCATAAAAAAGCCATACTACGGTTTGCAACTGCACAAGGGGACAACGATCGTACTTTTAGGAGAAATGTGCTCTGGTCTGATGAAACAAAAATAGAACCGTTTGGCCATAATGACCATTGTTATGTTAGGAGGAAAAAGGAGGAGGCTTGCAAGCCGAAGATCACTATCCCAACCGTGAAGCATGGGGGTGGCAGCATCATGTTGTGGGGGTGCTTTGATGCAGGAGGGACTGGTGCACAAAATAGATGGCGTCATGAGGGAGGAAAATTATGGGGATATTTTGAAGCAACATCTCAAGACATCAGTCAGGAAGTTGAAGCTTGGTCGCTTGGCCCAAATGGACAATGACCCCAAGCATACTTGTGGCAAAATGGCTTAAGGACAACAAAATCAAGGTATTGGAGTGGCCATCACAAAGCCCTGACCTCAATCCTATAGAAACTTTGTGGGCAGAACTGAAAAAGTGTGTGCGAGCAAGGAGGCCTACAAACCTGATTCAGTTACACCAGCTCTGTCAGGAGGAATGGGCCAAAATTCACCCAACTTATTGTGGGAAGCTTGTGGAAGGCTACCCAAAACATTTGAGTCAAGTTGAACAATTTAAAGGCAATGCTACCAAATACTAATTGAGTATGTAAACTTCTGACCCACTGGGAATGTGATGAAAGAAATAAAAACTGAAATAAATCATTTTCTCTGCTGATATTCTGACATTTCAGATATTCTTAAAATAAATTCTTAAAATAAAGTGGTGATACTAACTGACCTAAAACAGGGAATTTTTACTAGGATTAAATGTCAGGAATTGTGAAAAAATGAGTTTAAATATATTTGGCTAAGGTGTATGTAAACTTCAGACTTCAACTGTATGTTTTAAAGCTCATCTGTACCACCTTGAGTAGAAAAAGCTGACATCACATTAGCAATGTTTCTGTTACAAATTCTATTCCTCTGAGGATTTTGAGGAATTGAATTTTAAAGCAAGAAGACAATTTCTTCTTGGCCACCACCTCATCTAAAACGGTTCGGTACAGAGTAGAGTTCAGTCGTTCGCGAACGAGTGGCTCTTTTTGAACAGATCTTATTTGGTGAAATTGGCTCATTTGGCTCACAAATTTGCATACTGCTACCACTGATTTTTGAGCTCAAAACAATCTATTTTCGAAAATAATTATCTAAAAAGAGGGTGAATCCTGACTGCAGAAACCATCAGTAGAGGGGGAGAGCGCGTCAAACTGGTCCACGCTGATTATTTTAGTGCCAAAAAAGATATATCCATGTAATAATTTGGCCAGGTGCACATTTATTTGAACATGATCTGACATGATGGTAAACTATTTTTTGGGCTTCACATTGGACATTAGCTTTTTCTTATGGTTCTAGGTTGATTTCTTTGGCATTTTGAACGAAGAGCCGTTTGGGAGCCAAATGAGCTGGATGCCCATCACTAGTACAGAAGCCCAACCACAGAGTCATTAGTTATCATTGATCTGACACTGCGCTGGCGTTGCTGTGGTTTCAGTGTGTGGCAGGCAGATGGGCCTCTGGGTAATGGGGCGGATCACAGTGTTTACAGTGTCTCACCAAGCAACCCAAAATGATCGATCATCACACACACACACACCAACGCATTATACACAGTCACACACGCACTCACAACCTGCCCTCCCTAGAGTAGTAATAGGTACCATAAAATGCACATGATGCATCAAACATACACATGAACGCACACACACCTTTACCTCATAGGGGCCAGTATGATCTTGCTGAGCAGGTTGTGGTGTAGTTCTTTGGCCACTCTCAGGCCTGTCCACTCAACGGCCACAGAGGTGACCAGACACAGAATGATGCCCAGACAGCACAACACACTGAACACCGACAGGTACCATGAGTGGCTGAACACACACTCCTAAAGGGGGTACACAGGGACAAGAGGGTGGGTTAGAGAGCTGTGTGTGTGTGTGTGTGTGTGAGACTAGACATCAGGATATATGATAAACAGTAGCAGCACTGTATATGATGAATGTACGTGCGTGCGTGTAGAGTCAGTTTAAATGTGTGTGCATGTTATGTGTGTGTAAGCAAATTATGAAGGGTGTGTGTATGTAGTTTGAGCTTCATCACACTCTGGGGTCATTAGAGAACATGTCACAAACCAAAATAACATCACACCCCTTCTCTCACGGACACTCTCTCACACACACACACAGACAAATATTATAGTTTACTATAGAATACTACAGTACTTACTATAGAATTCTATAGTAAATTGTAGAATATTGTAGAATGCTACACTACACACTGTAGTATCCCTCAGTCATTGGTAGTACTTACTACAGAATGTTGTAGTATACTGTAAAAAATACTATAGTAAATACTAAAGTATTATCCGAGAACAAAAACACTGTAGGAAATACTACAGTTACGTCCACAAAAACACTACAGTCCGTAAACACACTACATTTAAAAAAATTGGTTATGGAAAATGTACTCTTTCAGTATTTCGTCAGTAGGTTTCCTCAAGGAGAAAGCCTCCACTTCTATGTCAAAGATAAAACAAAAACACTATAGTAATTACTACAAAAATGTGTGCAAAAACAATACAGTAAATACTATAGTATAAACTACAGTTATTTTACTACAGATAACTGTAAATACTACAGTAAATACTACATTATTCATTGTAGTGTCTTTGCTGATTTAATACTACAGTGAAGTATGTACACTGTAGTATCTTTTCATGTGGTCACACACAAAAATACATACCAACAACATAGATCCCTCTCAGAGTAACCCTGAGCTCTACCGTCTGTAACGTGAACTCTAGTGATGAGGAATAGTGACTAATGAGGCAGGAATTAGCTGACTACGTTGGCAAATGAACAAAAGTCACCAAAGCTGAACTGGCTAAATTTGGACATGTATGAAACAACTGCCGACACTATATTGGGCCCCCACACCACCCCTACCTCTCTCCCTCCCTCCCTGCCCTCTCTTTCTTTTCTCTCCATCTCTCTCTCCCTATTTGCCTGGCTGTCTCTATGTCGCTCTCCGTCTGTGCCCTGTCTTCTTCCTCTCACCTCCTCCACTCTAATCCAGGGCAGTGACATTCAAAGATAAAGGCTAAATTGACCCCTGAGGTAAGCTATATAGCGATTTAACACAATCAAACATTCAGAGCCAAACCCCCTCTAGCCAAGGATAATAAAGTGACTGGGGAAATGAAAGGGATATGTCTTACAAGTCAAATCATTAATTTATGTTTCCCTCCGATGAATTAGTCAGTCAGACAATCACTGTAAGCGCCTGACAGAATGAATGGGCTTCTAATTCAAGGTCAAAGACAATTTAAGGGTTCTGTGCGCTGGAGATTTCTTATGTCCTCCCCAGAGTGTGAAAGACGGAGGGGGAAAACACTGAAGCTCATGAACACACAGATACACCTTTGATAATCAGACATTTGGGATGTGACCCATATGGGTGTGTGTGTGTGTGTGTGTGTGTGTGTGTGTGTGTGAGACGGGGAACAGCTGTGTTTGAGCCCCAGAGGGAGATGCAGCAGTGATTGTCATGCATACTGTCAGTCTTTGTGTTGCCAGATTGAGGTTTGTACGGTGCAGTGGGCACGAGGCAGTCCTCACAGCTGCAGTGTGCATTGGGTCTCTGTTAGATAGCGTGACAAAGGTTTGGAGTGTCCCCACATGTCTGTGGCTAAATTGGCTCTGGTTAGAATCACTAAAGCAATAGAGCATTGTGTATGTGTGTGCGCGCTCACGTACGGTGTGTGAGAGAGGGAGCGAGACTATGATTAGGCTAAAGTGTAAACGTACGTGAAAGTGCAGACATGTCTATTCGTGTGTGTGTGTGTGTGTGTGTGTGTGGGTGTGTGTGTGTGTGTGTGGGCATAACTATCTACTGTATCAGCTGCTGTCCCCTGCCACCCGCTGGATGACTGTATGAAATGTGACCTGGCATTAAGCAGAGGACACACAGTCTATTAATAAGAGGCTGGGTTTAGTAGCGCCAGGATAACCCACACACCTGCCACGGCCCTAATGTGTGAATGACACAGCTTACCCTCTCCTGTAATTATATATGCATGCTTGTGTGTGTTACATTGCAATGCCATTTGGAAAAAGGCTTCCTAAGTGTCCAAATATGATTGTTATATTATGAATACACAATGAGGTTGGGGAGACATTGCCATGATGAGAATATCAATCCTATCTTTGTGAGGGTAACATTTATTGGAACCTAGAAACGCTTCCGGTTATAATTCATAATCAACGGAGACCATGCAAAAAATATATATATACAGTGCCTTGCGAAAGTATTCGGCCCCCTTGAACTTTGCGACCTTTTGCCACATTTCAGGCTTAAAACATAAAGATATAAAACTGTATTTTTTTTGTGAAGAATCAACAACAAGTGGGACACAATCATGAAGTGGAACGACATTTATTGGATATTTCAAACTTTTTTAACAAAGCAAAAACTGAAAAAAATTGGGCGTGCAAAATTATTCAGCCCTTTTACTTTCAGTGCAGCAAACTCTCTCCAGAAGTTCAGTGAGGATCTCTGAATGATCCAATGTTGACCTAAATGACTAATGATGATAAATACAATCCACCTGTGTGTAATCAAGTCTCCGTATAAATGCACCTGCACTGTGATAGTCTCAGAGGTCCGTTAAAAGCGCAGAGAGCATCATGAAGAACAAGGAACACACCAGGCAGGTCCGAGATACTGTTGTGAAGAAGTTTAAAGCCGGATTTGGATACAAAAAGATTTACAAAGCTTTAAACATCCCAAGGAGCACTGTGCAAGCGATAATATTGAAATGGAAGGAGTATCAGACCACTGCAAATCTACCAAGACCTGGCCGTCCCGTCCCTCTAAACTTTCAGCTCATACATCAGAGATGCAGCCAAGAGGCCCATGATCACTCTGGATGAACTGCAGAGATCTACAGCTGAGGTTGGAGACTCTGTCCATAGGACAACAATCAGTCGTATATTGCACAAATCTGGCCTTTAAGGAAGAGTGACAAGAAGAAAGCCATTTCTTAAAGATATCCATAAAAAGTGTTGTTTAAAGTTTGCCACAAGCCACCTGGGAGACACACCAAACATGTGGAAGAAGGTGCTCTGGTCAGATGAAACCAAAATTGAACTTTTTGGCAACAATGCAACACAGCTCATCACCCTGAACACACCATCCCCACTGTCAAACATGGTGGTGGCAGCATCATGGTTTGGGCCTGCTTTTCTTCAGCAGGGACAGGGAAGAAGGTTAAAATTGATGGGAACATGGATGGAGCCAAATACAGGACCATTCTGGAAGAAAACCTGATGGAGTCTGCAAAAGACCTGAGACTGGGACGGAGATTTGTCTTCCAACAAGACAATGATCCAAAACATAAAGCAAAATCTACAATGGAATGGTTCAAAAATAAACATATCCAGGTGTTAGAATGGCCAAGTCAAAGTCCAGAACTGAATCCAATCGAGAATCTGTGGAAAGAACTGAAAACTGCTGTTCACAAATGCTCTCCATCCAACCTCACTGAGCTCGAGCTGTTTTGCAAGGAGGAATGGAGAAAAATTTCAGTCTCTCGATGTGCAAAACTGATAGAGACATACCCTAAGCGACTTACAGCTGTAATCGCAGCAAAAGGTGGCGCTACAAAGTATTAACTTAAGGGGGCTGAATAATCTTGCACGCCCAAATTTTCAGTTTTTGATTTGTTAAAAAAGTTTAAAATATCCAATAAATGTCGTTCCACTTCATGATTGTGTCCCACTTGTTGTTGTTTCTTCACAAAAAATACAGTTTTATATCTTTATGTTTGAAGCCTGAAATGTGGCAAAAGGCTGCAAAGTTCAAGGGGGCCGAATACTTTCGCAAGGCACTGTATATATACACATAGCTATTTAGCAGACTTATGGCTTGGGGATATAAGCTGTTCATTAGCCTGTTGGCGTCAGACTTGATGCAGCGGTAACGTTTGCCGTGAGGGAGCAGAGAGAACCGTCTATGGCTTAGGTGGCTGGAGTCGTTAATGATTTTCCGGGTCTTCCTTTCACACCGCCTGGTATAGATGTCCTGGATGGCAGGGAGCTCGGCCCCAGTGATATACTGGGCTGTCCGCACCAACCTCTGTAGCGGCATGCGATCGAGGGCGGTGCTGTTGCCGGGGTGAGATCTTGCCGTGGAGCCCCAGATCGAGGGAGATTATCAGTGGTCTTGTATGTCTTCCATTTCCTCATTTCACGAATGTGGGCGTGTGGAGCATTTTAAGTCCTTAGTGATTTGGACATTGAGTAACTTGAAGCTCTTGAACTGCTCCACTGCAGCCCGGTCGATGTGAATGGGGGCGTGCTCGCCCCTCGATTTCCTATAGTCCACAATCAGCTCCTTGGACTAAAGTTGAGGGAGAGGTTGTTGTCCCGGCACCACCCTGCCAGGTAACTGACCACCTCCCTGTAGACTGTCTCATCGTTGCCGGTGATCAGGCCTACCACCGTCATGTCGTCAGCATACTTGATGATTGTGTTGAAGTCGTGCAAGCCCAAGCAGTCGTGGGTGACCAGGAAGTACAGAAGGGGACTAAGCACACACCCCTGTGGGCCCCCCGTGTTGACGGTCAGCGTTGCAGAGGTGATATTATCTACCCTCACCCCCTTGGGTCGGCCCGTCAGGATGTCCAGGATCCAGTTGCAAAGGGGGGTGTTCAGTCCCAGGGTCCTAAGCTTGGTGACGAGCTTGGAAGGAAAATGGTGTTGAATGCTAAGATGTAGTCAATGAACAGCATTCTCTCATAGGTTCTCCTCTTATCTGCAGAGGCTTTAATCCAAACAGATCTAAAGGGTTTTTAGGTCTCGACACAGTTTTCCCATTTATGCAGTTCTTAATTGATATATGCAAATGAGACTAAGTTTAGCTCATGGGCAACACACACGTAAGGAGGATCCATCTGAGAGAGCTTATGTGCATTACGTCTATGTCAGAAGTACTGCATGTAAATCAATATTTGGTTTGTTGGTAACATTATTTGATGGTCCTATTTCAAATGTATTTACCTGGTATCTAAAATCAACATTGTGGTTGGCTGAATTATCATGTACAGTGGCTTGCGAAAGTATTCTCCCCCTTGGCATTTTTCCTATTTTGTTGCCTTACACCCTGGAATTAAAATCGATTTTTGGGAGGTTTGTATCATTTGATTTACATAACATGCCTACCTACCACTGAAGATGCAAGGTATTTTTTATTGTGAAACAAACAAGAAATAAGACAAAAAAAGTGAACTTGCAAAGGGAGGTGTTCAGTCCCAGGGTCCTAAGTGTGCGTAATGATTCAACCCCCCAAAAAAATATATATATATTTTGTAGAGCTACCTATCACAGCAATTACAGCTTCAAGTCTATTCGGGTATGTCTCTATAAGCTTGGCACATCTAGCCACTGGGATTTTTGCCCATTCTTCAAGGCAAAACTGCTCCAGTTTGCTTGGCTCAGTTTGATGGTAAGTCATACCACAGATTCTCAATTGGATTGAGGTCTGGGATTTGACTAGGCCATTCCAAGACATGTAAATGTCTCCCCTTAAACCACTCAAGTGTTGCTTTAACAGTATGCTTAGGGTCATTGTCCTGCTGGAAGGTGAACCTCCGTCCCAGTCTCAAATCTCTGGAAGACTAAAGCAGGATCCCTCAAGGATTTCGCCATCCATCATTTCTTCAATTCTGACCAGTTTCCCAGGCCCTGCTGATGAAAAACATCCCCACAGCATAGGATGATATTCTCAGGGTGATGAGAGGTGTTGGGTTGGCGCCAGACATAATGTTTTCCTTGATGGCCAAAAAGCTAAATTTTAGTATCATCTGACCAGAGTACCTTTTTCCATATGTTTGGGGAGTCTCCCACATGCCTTTTGGTAAACACCAAATGTGTTTGCTTATTTTTCACTTTAAGCAATTGCTTTTTTTCTGGCCACTCTTCCATAAAGCCCAGCTCTGTGGAGCGTACAGCTTAAAGTGGTCCTATGGACAGATATTCCAATCTCCGCTGTGGAACTTTGCAGCTCATTCAGGGTTATCTTTGGTCTCTTTGTTGCCTCTCTGATTAATGCCCTGCTTGCCTGATCCGTGAGTTTTGGTGGGCGGGCCTCTCTTGGCAGGTTTGTTATGGTGCTATATTCAATTTTTTAAATAATGGATTTAATGGAGCTCTGTGGGATGTTCAAAGTTTCTGATATTTTTTTATAACCCAACCCTGATCTGTACTTCTCCACAAATGTGTCCCTGACCTGTTTGGAGAGCTCCTTGGTCTTCATGTTGACGCTTGCTTGGTGGTGCCCCTTGCTTAATGGTGTTGCAGATTCTGGGGCCTTTCAGAACAGCTGTATATATACTGAGATCATGTGAAACTTAAATAAAGTCCACCTGTGTGCAATCTAACTAATTATGTGACCTGAAGGTAATTGGTTGTACCGTATTTATTTAGGGGCTTCATAGCAAAGGGGGTGAATAGATGCACACACCACTTTTCACCACAAGTTTTTTTTTTTTGTCATTTCACTTCACCAATTTGGACTATTTTGTGTCCATTATATGAAATCCAAATAAAAATCTATTTAAATTATAGGTTGTAATGCAACAAACTAGGAAAAACACCAAGGGGAGTGAATACTTTTGCAAACTAACATTTCACCAGGTCCTTTAAAGTAAATACTACACTGTAAGGTAAAGGGTGTACTGTAGATTAAAGCATTACCACAGTGTTTTAAAAGCACATTGCCATTTGGTTTGGTAGAAATTGAAGCCTGTCACCTGACCTGAGCGGCAGTGCAGTTCCTCCCGGTGGCTTCCATCTTGGCATTGATGACGCGGGACGTCCAGTGGGCCAGCCAGTAGTCGATGGCAACCATGAGGGAGTGTTTAAAGAGCTGTGATAGGAGGAGCAGTAGCAGGAGGAGGAGCCCTGCAGAGGACAGGTAGACCCCACAGGAGTGCCAGGGGATGGTGGTGCGGTGACGCATGGCCTGGGACAGATTGTCATCCTCGTCACTGTCCACAGACTCTTCTGGAAGAACAGAGAGATGCATGAGAGAGGGACAGACTGTGTGAGGGTGGGTGGGGGGGGGCTGTGTGTGTGTGTCCCCACTATATATATGCCCCTTCTATCTCGCCTCTCTCTGCTTCTCCCCTCCTCCTCTCTCCCCCTGTATCCCAGTCTCTCTTCTTCTTCTCCATGTCCTTTCACTCTCTCTAATGGTTACAATATGACAGGAGTATCTGTGTGGCTAGTGAGGAGCAGGAGGACAGGAAGTGAAATGGGACTCAGGAGAGGAAGGCTCTGTTTCAGCTATTGACTGAAAGACTGGAAGGCAGAGTGATAGGCCATTTCACAGCAGCTCAGGTGGTGAGAGAGAGAGAAACAGTTAGAGAGAGAAAAGAGGGGGAAGAGAAAAGAGGGGGTAAAGAAGGGGAAGAGAAAAGACGGGGAAGAGAAAAGAGGGGGAAAAGAAGGGGAAGAGAAAAGAGGGGGAGAAAAGACAGGGGCAAGAGAAGGGGAAGAGAAAAGAAAGAGAAAAGAAGGGGGGAAGAGAAAAGACAGGGGAAGAGAAAAAAAGAGAGGGGGACAGGGGGAAAAAGGGGAAGAAGGGGGCAAGAGGGGAAAGAAAGGGGAGGGAAAAGACAGGGGAAGAGAAAAGAGAGAAAAGACAGGGGGAAAAGAAGGGGAAGAGAAAAGACAGGGGAAGTTGAAGAGAAAAGAAGAGAAAAGACAGGGGGAAAAGAGAAGAGAAAAGAGGGGGAAAAGAAGGGGAAGAGAAAATAGGGGGAAAAGAAGGGGAAGAGAAAAGAGGGAGGGAAGAGAAAAGACAGGGGGAAGAGAAGGGGAAGAGAAAAGAGGGAGGGAAGAGAAAAGACAGGGGGAAAGAAGGGGAAGAGAAAAGACGGGGAAGAGAAAAGAGGGGGAAAAGAAGGGGAAGAGAAAAGAGGGGGAAAAGAAGGGGAAGAGAAAAGAGGGAGGGAAGAGAAAAGACAGGGGGAAAAGAAGTTGAAGAGAAAAGAGGGGGAAAAGAAGGGGAAGAGAAAATACAGAAATATAGCTTCAGCTAGAGACAGAGCAGGGTCATGGCTAGAAGGGATCCAGCTTTTGTAAAATTAAAGTCAAAAGTAGATTTTTTTTGTGGTTGTTGCATTTTAGCTAACCCTAACCATTTTTCTACACCTTAACCAAATCCCCCTCACCTGCTACGAAAATTAAAATCTGACATTCATTTGACAAAAGCTGGATCACCTTCTAGCCATGACCACACGGCCAACTGGTCGTTCAGTCCTGCATCGATACATCGTTTGTTTCCCGATGGGAAACATAATTTGTTTCATGTGTTGGGTTAGACCGAGCACGTAGAGCAGGGACAGTAGACAGGACACATTGACCATGGACAGCGGAGCAGTGCCGACGACCATCCACCTCTTCCCCTTATCGAAACATACATGACACCATGCGGGCAAGCCTCCGTGCTGACGACTGAATGGGCGTGTCTCCGGGACGGGCCGGAGGGAGAGATCAGGAAAGAAAGAGTCGAAGGATGGGAGGGAAAGAGAGAGGGAGAAAACAAGAGAATGGAAATGGCACGAAGCGGAGCATGGGTAGAGTCTGCGAGCTGCAAGCCTACACGGGAGCCACACGGGACGGAGTACAGGGCGCGCAGTTGCAACACGATGACACAGACTGGTCGCGGACCGGGAACCACTCAGTCAAACCATGCGGTCGGCCCAAACCTGCCATGTCTACAAGAGCAGCGGCACCCTGCGCTGGGGTTGTCTCGGTCCACACCGGGGTGACACCAGAACACAGGAGACAACACAGAACACAGAATAAAGAGCACGGTACCACTACCATGACAGTGTCACCTCAGCACATAGGATGCATTTGCCCTTAGATAGATCCTGATCTTGAGTCAGTTTTGTGGATAAAGGTAATGATTTGGGGATGGGGAGGGTACGCTGATCCTAGATCTGTGCCTAAGGGCAACTTCTATCTGGACATCACAGCAGAGAGACACACACACAGGGTTCGTCCCAATACTCTGAACCAGTGTGAGACTCTGGTCCTAGGGAGCACCAGTGTGTTGGTTCTTCTATCAATGGCATTGATTCTCCACCTGGTTTGTCAGGCCTAAAAACAGTTGTTGGTTGATCGGAAAGGATGAAAATAAGCAGAAAATGTAGCCCCCCCCAAGGACCAGATTCCCCCCTTTCCCTTTTCAACAGATCTTAAAAGAGGTGGAAGTCTCTGGCCCAGGACTTGACTAGTCCATGTCTTTTACAGATCAGTGTTGACAAAGAAAGAGAAAAGCACGCAGAGTTTGAGCTGAGGTAGTTTACTGGGACATCGCCACAGACAGACCCCACAGGATCACACACACACAGTTAGTCCCACTATAGGTTCAAAAACTGATACTCTGCAGAGGCATCCCATTTTAGCACCTAGTAAATGTAGCACCTGCCATTTTGTGGTCTCCACAAACAAAGCATACTGAAGTAACTATGCCCATGCTAACCCCCCTGATTCCCATTAACGAGTGATTGACAGCCGGTGTCCTTCAATCCCATTGGGAAGTTTGTGAACTTTGACCTCTCACCTTTGTCCTCCTCCTCAGTCTTGGCGGCCTCTTTGGAGTACATGGCTCTCCGCAGGTTCTTGCGCTCCAACACCGTCATACTCTCAGGCACTGTCTCCTGGAGAACGCACACGGACACACAGAGTTTCAGCTGAGATAGTTTGCTGAAATAGATTTGACCAGATGAATTTAAAGCAGAGCAGGAAAAAAGGAGCCAAAAAGAACAACCCACAACAAACGTCTCAATTGCTCATCAGTTGTGTCTGTGACGAAGTCAGCTGTTACGTTGTGCACTTCCCTTTTTCCACATTTTGTTATATTATAGCCTTATTCTAAAATTCTCATCAATCTTCACACAATATCCATAAGGACAAAGCAAAAACGGTTGTTTTTTTGGGGGGAAAATGTTGAACATTTATTACAAATTAAGAAACAGAAATAGTTTATTCACATAAGTAGTCAGACTCTTTGCTAGGAGACTCGAAATTGAGCTCAGGTGCATCCTGTTTCCATTGATCATCCTTGAGATCTTTCTACAACTTGATTGGAGTCCACCTGTAGTAAAAGGCTGTAACGTAACAAAATGTGGAAAAGGTCAAGGGGTCTGAATACTTTCCGAATGCACTGTATCTGTATATGGTTGCGTTTAATCAGGCAGCTACATTTTGGGGTGCGTTCAGTTCGCTCCAACGTTTACGACATTGCATGACTGTTTGTACTGAATGACACGTTTCCCTAACAGAGTGCTCATGGTTCTTTAACAGCCGTTGAGGTATGTTTGCTCCTGTGTGGTGGGTGTGGCAAGGTGAGGCCTGATCAATATGGGTGTAAACATTTGAAATCGCTAAAACTCCTGCGGCACACCATACAACATCATCACACCGTTCTTCAAACTGGTTGTTCAGTACGGCACCGTTTCCGTTTAATTCAACATTACACACCGTTATTTCGTACTGAACGCAGGAGCCCTGATCTTTTTTTCACTTATTAGTCTTCTGACCAATCAGATCAGCTATTTTGACTAATAACTGGGCAAACTATCAGTTGGGCTGCTCGTGCAAACTCAGGCCTATGAGAGGTGAGGATGTGTCATCATCACACCTCTTTCGACCCTATTATGGCCACGTGGAGACACGCGGTCCGATACAGTACCTTCTCAAACTCTCCGTCCTGCCGGTGCATCAGGGTCTTCCACTGTTCAAACAGCTCCGGTTCAGAGTTCTGGATGTCTTTCAGAGTCCCCTCGGTTTGAGTGGTCCCGTTCTTCATCGCTACGATCTGACCACGGAGGGAGAGAGGGACTGAATTAGTGGCCGTCTGGATGTGAGTGAAGAACGCTGCTTGTGGAAACACAATACACACACAGACTCTACTCTCACCCAGTCAGCGTGGGGTAGATACTGTAGCTTGTGAGTGACCAGCACCACAGTCCTCTTCTCTTCTCTCAGCAGTTTGAGGATGCCCTCCTGCATCAGGTGGTCACTCAGGTGAATGTCCAGCGCTGAGAACGGGTCATCCTGAAACAACACAGAGGGACATGCTTCCATGGCCTAAAATCAAAGCAATGTATTCTAGCTTCCTCCCAATGTTTCCAACGCAGAATAAATGAATGCAGAGACGAGGTGAAGAGTGGTTTGCAAAAGGGGGAGAATATCGGTTACTTGGATTTCAGTTCTATGTGACTCAACATGATTCTTGTGGATGAAGCTGAGGTCACCGTGTAGACAGGTTCTCTCACCAGGAAGACCACGTTGGCCTGTTGGTACAGGGCTCTGGCCACACCTATACGCTGGCGCTGCCCTCCAGATAGAACTATACCCTGTGGAGAGAGAGGGAGGAGGGACAGAATGAATGGAGGTACGTGGAGTATACAGTCTCAGCGTTATCAGACCACATTACTGTGTGTGTGTGTGTGTGTGTGTGTGTGTGTGTGTGTGTGTCCTTTACTGCCACTAAGACTCGCTGTAGTGGAAAGATCTACTATCCACTTCTCTTTGCATAACAGGGTCATGCCTATTCTATGGAAGTAGTAGTGCACATCAATTGACACACACACATCACTCAGAACTAAAATCTTGCGTATGTTCACGTAGTCTATTCACAAGAGGTTACACAAACAGCAACACTACAGAAATAAACACCACAATATTATTAAAACACATACACACACCTTTGTCACAGAAACACAACCAAGACCTGCTTACGTAACAGAATGATGCCTGAACAAAACAGACACGACAGTGTACTGGGCGAGCTCTGGTGAAGCTAGCTTCCTGTACATACAGTATAAACATCAACCAGACAGGTGGTGACAGGGCTCTCTAAGGCGAAAGAGATTCTGTCTCAAACCTGAATACATCAAGATTCTATAAAGGTTATACTTGATTACTACTATTATAATGTGGTCCCCTCGATTGCCATTTAGTAAGTGAGAATGACAAGAGACAGGAGCGAGTGGTCCCGAGTGACAGAAACAGTGACAGAGACAGTGACGGTGCGGGTCACTGACCCTCTCTCCGATCTCCGTCTGGTCTCCCTGTGGCAGGATGTCGATATCCGGCTGCAGGGAACACGCCTCGATGACAGCCTTGTACCTGGACATCACAGAAACAGATAATCAGATGACAACCGTGACATTAAAACAAATACCCTGAAATGTCAATGGGCTGAGGAAAGCTGAACAGATTCATAGTGATTTGTACTGTCAGAGTAACGATATCATGGTACACTGTAAAAAAAAAAATGTTACCGTTGTTTTTACGGTAATTTACAGGCAGTAAAAGTACATTTTACAGTAAAAGAAATGGTACAGTATGTTACCATAACCAGTTTTATTTCACTGGACGCTGCTGTTGTTTCTGTAACTCCTGCTGCCGTTTCTTTAAGGCATCCGCCCGCTGCATAATGACAGTGTCGTGATGTCTCACCAGCTCGCACAGACGTTCCACCAAAACTGGACATAATTGCGCTTAGCAAAATCTCATTATAAAAAAAACACCAAAAAAGGACATTTGCAAGCGGGTAGAAGCGAAGTAGCAGAACGCCCATCTCGTCTGTGTTTATACCAGAAGGGATACTGGGAAAATGTGGTGGAGACACAGCGGTGGGACTTATGTTGCAAAATTCATTCAATACTGCCCCTCAGTCTTCACACGTCAGGTCTCCATTTCCATGGAGGAGAGAAACTGTGTCAAATGTTGGAGAATATTACAAGGAGCTGGCCCCCTTTTGTGACGACGTTGCAACACTGCGCTACGCCCCATCGGCCCTGTCTGCGTATTGTCTGTAGACCCCTTAAGAAGATTTGAATTATATAAAGGGATGAATGAAGCGTCTGGCCCTGGGGCTTTATTAAAGAGAGATGGAGAGAGAGAGAGAGAGAGAGAGAGAGAGAGAGAGAGAGAGAGAGGGTGGAGAGGACAGATAAAAAGAGAGAAAAAAAGAAAAGCCCGAAGAGGAGAATAAAACAGACAGGCTGTAGGAAGGGAACAATAGAGCAGCATCTGGGGTAGTTACAATAAAACGTCTAAAATGAATGCATCCAGGACTATAACATACACGTTTGGTTAAGTAGGTTCTTCATCCTCAAGTCAGCTGCTAGGGGGGTCCTGGACAAAGACAACGTCTGGACTGGCCGGTCCAGTTGAGACCGGACCCAACCGCTCCCCAGCACCATCACACTGGGGAACAACAGAGGTTTCGTCCACTACTACGGCATGCCCAAAACTGTGCAGGAACTGTGGCCAACTGGGCCATCTGGATGATGACTGGACAGAAACCAGACAAACAACAGACCAACAAGAGACCAGACAAACAACAGAAAAAACAAGAGACCAAACAACAGACCAACAAGAGACCAGACAAACAACAGAAAAAACAACAGACCAGACAACAGGCCAGACAACAGACCAGACAAACAACAGACCAGACAAGAAATCAGACAAACAGACCAACAAGAGACCAAACAAACAGACCAACAAGAGACCAGACAAACAACAGACCAGACAAACAACAGACAAACAGACCAACAAGAGACCAAACAAACAGACCAACAAGAGACCAGACAAACAGACCAGACAAACAACAGACCAGACAAACAACAGACCAGACAAACAACAGACCAGACAAACAACAGACCAGACAAGAAACCAGACAAACAACAGACCAGACAAGAGACCAGACAAACAACAGACCAGACAAACAACAGACCAGACAAACAACAGACCAAAAGACCAGACAAAGACAACAGACCAGACAAGACACCAGACAAACAAGAGACCAGACAAACACCAGACAAACAAGAGACCAGATAAACACCAGACAAACAAGAGACCAGACAAGAGACCAGACAAACAACAGACCAGACAAACAACAGACCAGACAAACAACAAACCACCGAGAGACCAGACAAGAGACCAGACAAGAGACCAGACAAACAACAGACCAGACAAACAACAGACCAGACAAGAGACCAGACAAACAAGAGACCAGACAAACAAGAGACCAGATAAGAGACCAGACAAACAAGAGACCAGACAAGAGACCAGACAAACAAGAGACCAGACAAGAGACCAGACAAACAACAGACCAAAAAGAAACCAGACAAACAAGAGACCAGACAAGAGACCAGACAAACAAGAGACCAGACAAGAGACCAGACAAACAACAGACCAGACAAGAGACCAGACAAACAAGAGACCAGACAAGAGACCAGACAAACAACAGACCAGACAAGAAACCAAACAAACAAGAGACCAGACAAGAGACCAGACAAGAGACCAGACAAGAGACCAGACAAGAGACCAGACAAGAGACCAGACAGACAACAGACAGACAACAGACCAGACAAGAAACCAGACCACCTAGAGACCAGACAAGAGACCAGACAGACAACAGACCAGACAAGAAACCAGACCACCTAGAGACCAGACAAGAGACCAGACAAACAACAGACCAGACAAGAGACCAGACAAACAACAGACCAGACAAGAGACCAGACAAGAGACCAGGCAAGAGACCAGACAAGAGACCAGACAAGAGACCAGACAAGAGACCAGACAAACAACAGACCAAAAAGAAACCAGACAAACAAGAGACCAGACAAGAGACCAGACAAGAGACCAGACAAGAGACCAGACAAACAAGAGACCAGACAAACAAGAGACCAGACAAACAAGAGACCAGACAAACAACAGACCAGACAAAGACCAGACAAGAGACCAGACCAGACAAACAAGAGACCAGACAAAGAACAGACAACCGAGAGACCAGACAAGAGACCAGACAAACAACAGACCAAAAAGAAACCAGACCATACAATAGACCAGACAAGAGACCAGACAAGAGACCAGACAAACAAGAGACCAGACAAACAAGAGACCAGACAAACAAGAGACCAGACAAACAACAGATGGAACAAGAGACCAGACAAACAACAGACCAACAAGAGACCAGACAAACAAGAGACCAACAAGAGACCAGACAAACAAGAGACCAACAAGAGACCAGACAAACAAGAGACCAGACAAGAGACCAGACAAACAAGAGACCAGACAAACAACAGACCAGACAAAAAACCAGACCAGACAAACAACAGACCAGACAAACAACAGACCACCGAGAGACCAGACAAGAGACCAGACAAACAACAGACCAACAAGAGACCACTCCAGAACCCAAACCCTGATGCCAGAAAACACAACCTATCCCTCTGAGAAACCATCCCCCCCCTTGACCCCCCTACCATACCCCCTACTGCCCCTGACTCCTCCCCCTGCTCCTTAGCTACCCAGATCCACCCCTTTAGCCCTCCCTGCCCCTGATCCCACACAGCAGCAAACCAGCCAGCCTCAGTCCAGACACCCCGGCCCCTCCAATCCGCCTTCACCTCTCCCAGCATCCCCTATTCCATCACCAAGTCAGTACAGAGGGCCACCAGGAAGTCAGTGGGGAGGCACACCAAGACCTGTGAACAGCCAAGATCCACCCAACAACACAAACGATCTGCTAGAGGCCCTCATCCAAATCTGAAACAAAATGATCATTTGAGTTGCATCTTCGTTAATTCTCCTGCCCCCACAAAAAAAACGTAATGTGAAAAAGTAGATTTTCATCCCGGTCCTATATTCTAAGACTTGATTGGGGTTGGGCCGGCCCGGGTTTAGCGCAACATTGTAACCTACTGTATGTGTGAGAACAACGGGTGGCCGTGGCTGTGTGAGAAGTGCGTCTGTATCTCTCACATAACTAGAATGAGATTCACTTTCTATGAACTCTCTCCCTCTCTGCTCTGATAGACATGAGCCTGCAACTTTCCTCTCTCCAGCGTTCCACTTCAATATTTATTTCCTTATAGAATTATGGCCACGCAAAGGGTTCTGGAGGAACTGCAGCACCCCTGATAAATTGAAATACATTTGCCAAAGTTATAGAATTACTGCTCTGTTGAGAAATAAATTAAATCATTCAGAATAGCCTACTACACCATGAGAAGGCCTATAATTTAGCCACGGAGAATCGATAGCTTCTTGTGGACTGTAGCCCAATAACAAGGAATAGCCTACAGTAGGGAACGCAGGGGGAAACCTGTCAGTGAACAAACAGCATGCAGACAAAACAGGCCTTTCGCAATATTTCAAATACAAATCGAGGGAAAATACAGGTTGGAAAGCAAATGGCTCCTGCTGAAAAGAGAAGACTGTAGGCTACCAACATACTTCCAAAGTAAAACAAGAGAGAGATAAGCTTTTGGCACGAACACACGTCATTGGGTGAAACAGTGAAACTGGAAAGCATTTTGTTGGACTAGAACTTCCTCATATCTTAGCCTACAATATGTGTCGACACACCGAGGCCTAGGCTATTGCTGGATTCAAGACAAGGTCGTTTTTTACGGATCTCAGTTTGTCAGTGTCAACGTAGCCTGCCATTTCGATCACTTGGGCTGTATTAAAAGATTCTGCCAAAGTCTCCAGTCATGTAAAATAACGTAGAATTGCATTAAATGCATTTATAATAAGGCCATATCTTCCCCAGACCCTAGGCTACTAAAATGTTTCCCAATGTGTGCAACTTCTGTAAGTGCCTCTACTCTACTGCTAAATGCCACTATGCAAATGTGATGATATGCATGCATTTAACATTACATTTAAGTCATTTAGCAGACGCTCTTATCCAGAGCGACTTACAAATTGGTGCATTCACCTTATGACATCCAGTGGAACAGCCACTTTACAATAGTGCATCTAAATCTTTTAAGGGGTGGGGGGTGAGAAGGATTACTTTATCCTATCCTAGGTATTCCTTAAAGAGGTGGGGTTTCAGGTGTCTCCGGAAGGTGGTGATTGACTCCGCTGTCCTGGTGTCGTGAGGGAGTTTGTTCCACCATTGGGGGCCAGAGCAGCGAACAGTTTTGACTGGGCTGAGCGGGAACTGTACTTCCTCAGTGGTAGGGAGGCGAGCAGGCCAGAGGTGGATGAACGCAGTGCCCTTGTTTGGGTGTAGGGCCTGATCAGAGCCTGGAGGTACTGAGGTGCCGTTCCCCTCACAGCTCCGTAGGCAAGCACCATGGTCTTGTAGCGGATGCGAGCTTCAACTGGAAGCCAGTGGAGAGAGCGGAGGAGCGGGGTGACGTGAGAGAACTTGGGAAGGTTGAACACCAGACGGGCTGCAGCGTTCTGGATGAGTTGTAGGGGTTTAATGGCACAGGCAGGGAGCCCAGCCAACAGCGAGTTGCAGTAATCCAGACGGGAGATGACAAGTGCCTGGATTAGGACCTGCGCCGCTTCCTGTGTGAGGCAGGGTCGTACTCTGCGGATGTTGTAGAGCATGAACCTACAGGAACGGGCCACCGCCTTGATGTTAGTTGAGAACGACAGGGTGTTGTCCAGGATCACGCCAAGGTTCTTAGCGCTCTGGGAGGAGGACACAATGGAGTTGTCAACCGTGATGGCGAGATCATGGAACGGGCAGTCCTTCCCGGGAGGAAGAGCAGCTCCGTCTTGCCGAGGTTCAGCTTGAGGTGGTGATCCGTCATCCACACTGATATGTCTGCCAGACATGCAGAGATGCGATTCGCCACCTGGTCATCAGAAGGGGAAAGGAGAAGATTAATTGTGTGTCGTCTGCATAGCAATGATAGGAGAGACCATGTGAGGTTATGACAGAGCCAAGTGACTTGGTGTATAGCGAGAATAGGAGAGGGCCTAGAACAGAGCCCTGGGGGACACCAGTGGTGAGAGCGCGTGGTGAGGAGACAGATTCTCGCCACGCCACCTGGTAGGAGCGACCTGTCAGGTAGGACGCAATCCAAGCGTGGGCCGCGCCGGAGATGCCCAACTCGGAGAGGGTAGAGGAGGATCTGATGGTTCACAGTATCGAAGGCAGCCGATAGGTCTAGAAGGATGAGAGCAGAGGAGAGAGAGTTAGCTTTAGCAGTGCGGAGCGCCTCCGTGATACAGAGAAGAGCAGTCTCAGTTGAATGACTAGTCTTGAAACCTGACTGATTTAGATCAAGAAGGTCATTCTGAGAGAGATAGCGGGAGAGCTGGCCAAGGACGGCACGTTCAAGAGTTTTGGAGAGAAAAGAAAGAAGGGATACTGGTCTGTAGTTGTTGACATCGGAGGGATCGAGTGTAGGTTTTTTCAGAAGGGGTGCAACTCTCGCTCTCTTGAAGACGGAAGGGACGTAGCCAGCGGTCAGGGATGAGTTGATGAGCGAGGTGAGGTAAGGGAGAAGGTCTCCGGAAATGGTCTGGAGAAGAGAGGAGGGGATAGGGTCAAGCGGGCAGGTTGTTGGGCGGCCGGCCGTCACAAGACGCGAGATTTCATCTGGAGAGAGAGGGGAGAAAGAGGTCAGAGCACAGGGTAGGGCAGTGCACCTCAAAACTCCCCCACCCCACACTCGCCCTCCCTTTTTGTTCCCGGTACCTCCCGAGTAATAAATGAAGCGCTGAGCAGCTGTAGGCGTATATGTAATCATAACATTGCAGGTCATGTTTCTCCTTTTCTGACATTGGTCTGACATGGTTTATTTCTGCTACGCAACAAATATTAGGCTACCATTCATCCATCACTCATTCAATTGCTCAGCATGCTCGAAAAGTAAATAGACTAGTACCCCATTTAAAATATTTGACAGTATGGGTAGGCTACAGTATTGCTGTGCAATAGGAGCGCGACGGCAGCCTATTTCATCTCTGAGCCCATACCAAGGCAGGATATATAATAATAATATATATTTTTATTTTATATAGTGCTTTCATTACCAAGAGAATCTGAAGGACGTTGTAAAAACCAAAATGTAGAGATCTGATAGGTTGTTTGGCAGATGGTCTCCCGCAGCTTCAGATGATAAGGTGTTGCTCAGCCAGGCAGCTCATCAGGAAGGCTTAAGCGAAGGGAGCTAGGATGTCACCGAGAGGGGTGCCTCGCCAGTCAGTTACTTAGCCGGGTCCGGAGCGCTTCATCAGGCACCTCGCTCCTCGTCTCCTCTTCCTCTGTAGGCAGGCTGGATAGTCCACTACAGAAGTGTAGCGCCCATCTGGGTGATGTTTCGGCTGTTATCAGCGCCAGAAAGACCACCACACCTCAGCAGTAGTCAGGTGTAAAAAAATATATATAATTTAAAAACCAGAGCTGTATTGACGCATCCTTTAAACGATCGCATGGCCAGCTAGCTAGCTAACCATATGGACACAAATCATCTATTGATAAACTAAATATTGAACAAAAATTTGTCTGTGCGTATTTCGAATAGACAATCAATCTTGCAGAATGCCTGGCCAGTGTTTGGCACATGTGGAGGCATACATTTTTGGGTTTGGAAAAAGTCACGGCAAATGATGAAAACATTATGCCCACACCTCTACAGAAATCTGACCAAATTTGCCATTGCTATTTCGTTCAGAAACTGTCCTGGCCCAGTTCCAACACCCAGTTCCAGCAAATAAGGGTGTTTATATGGTATGGCTCTGATTTATCAATGAAAACATGTGTATAACTTGAGTGCAACAGCTTGATAAATCCCAATCATTTGTTGTGCACGCAAATCCCAGAATCTCCATGTACGCCAAAACGTAGTATGACATTTACACATGGTTGATAATTGAGGCCCCAGAGGAGCACTGAGACTACAGAGAGAACTATCCCACCGGGCTTGGAGAAACAGAGAAACAGGGAAGAGAGAGAGCGAATGAGAGAAATGAAAACTGCTCAACTATTGTTCTCGGAGACAGAGAGAAAGGGAGGAAAAAAGAGGGGGGGAGGAAAGAGAGTCAAAGAGAGAGGGAGAGAGAGCGATAGCAGCAAGGGGAAACAATGGAGAGAGAGAGAGAGAGACAAAGTAACAAGTGTGAGTAGGTAAACACTACTCCTTTATGCTTCTCCACAGCAACTGAGATAACTCAGGGTTCCATTTAATGATATTTTCTGCAGCTTGGCCATTAGGCCCAGAGAGAGGAGATAGGACCACAAACACACAGGCCACCTGCTCGTCTGGGAAAGCATTTGTCATAAGGATTTTTTTTTTACGTGTGTATCACCATACCCATCCAGTGGCAGGGGAAAACAGCATATGGTGTTGTGCCACGGGTGGGGGTGGAAGATTGGGTGGGAGGGCAGAAACAGTTAGCAATGACAAAAGAGACAAACTGAGATTTAGAATGGCCTGAATCAGACGTCAACTAACCCTTAATTTGATTTTTTATTTTATTTGACCTTTATTTAACCAGGCAAGTCAGTTAAGAACATATTCTTATTTTCAATGACGGCCTGGGAACAGTGGGTTAACTGCCTGTTCAGGGGCAGAACGACAGATTTGTACCTTGTCAGGTCGGGGGTTTGAACTCGCAACCTTCCGGTTACTAGTCCAACGCTCTAACCACTAGGCTACGCTGCCGCCCCGGGGGGTGGGGGGTGGGGGGGGTCCCTCACATGATACAGTATTTCGCTTTTGTTCAAATGTTTTACAAGCAGTTTACAGTGCATTCGGAAAGTATTCAGACTACTTGACTTTTACCCACATTTGTTACAGCCGTATTCTAAAATCAGTCTTAAGAGTTTATAGTATCAGAGCAAAAACCAAGCCAAGAGGTCGAAGGAATTGTCCCTAAAGATCATAGACGGGGTTGTTGCCATAAGTCTCCTGTGACGATCTGAAGGAATTGTCCCTAAAGATCATAGACAGGGTTGTCGTCATTAGTCTCCTGTGACGATCTGAAGGATCAGGTTACAGTGGGTCCGCTCTACAGCGTGCTCTCTCTCGTAGAGGGGCAGAGAGGGAAGTTTTATGGTCGGTCATAAAATACGCTGCCCCTATGCTCTGTAGTGTTCGAGATTAGAATGTAAACTGTGGAACACAGAGAGACACTTGGACATCAAACGTTTGAATAATTAAACAATATTTATATTTTTGAGAAGGTGGGAGTGGCCCGTGGACACTTAAGGGACAGTCATGTCGAGTGTGTTTCATTTGGGGATCTCATGAAGGACAGGAAACACACATAACTGTGTCTCTTAAAGTGTACATTTCCCAGCTGTCAGGTTTACATCTAAATATTGTGAAACGTATGTGATTAAACATGAAACTATTTGTGAAAAGATGTAATGTGATGTTAATCTTCTAAATGAGAAAATATGGGTTTTCATATAAAGGTAACCAAATCAGTGGCCACGCCCACGTGAGCATAGACATTACAGTCGGCGTCATGGACTGCCCCTTTTCTCAGAAGTGTATAAAACCCACTCCTGATGAAATTTACAGTAGACCAGAAAACACGGCGCTGACGCTACATGTTGAAATTGTTAAGAACTACAATTCTCTAAGTCACGGAGACAGACCATACAGCTGGAAATGACGTAAGTCTAGTACGTGTATACCGACAACTGCGGAAGCATCTATTCCTACATTCCTACCTACATCTATAGCAACAACCATGTGTACGCCTGACTTATCCATTACAACAGACACTATCCGGGAACCGCAGAGAAAGCGACAACTACGAAAGACATTGTGGCTTCTAGGGATGTTAACCAGAGACTCTCTGATGAACGGACTCTCCAGCAGACGGACCGGCGATTCCAACAGAGAAGACAACGACATACGGGCGTAAATATATACATTGCAATTATTCTCGAATAAGCGGCTGTTCATGTGCAAAAGATTAGCATTTCAACTAATATAATTATCAACTGTGTGTAGTGAATCCATTTTGTCTCTCCTGCTCTTCTAGGGACTTATCAATGCATTGTGTTAGTAACCAATATCTACTGTTTGTTTGTTATGTATTTCTGTGATTATTTAGATAGTAAATAAATAATTAAGACAATTTGTATATAGCTGATTCATCATTTAGGCTAGGGTTCATGCAGATATCCAATGTTCAGTAATGAGAATGTTCAGTAATGAGAACTGACGAGTTAATAATGGTACATTAATAGAAGAAGAATCGATAAGATATGAAAATATCTGAAGTGTCGATTCGGGAAGTAGAGACTATAAACATTTTCCCGTGGTGCCCCGACTTCCTAGTTAATTAAAGTTGACATGATTAGTTTAATCACGTAATAATACTTACACAGAGAATTGATTTGATAAAATAAGTCTTCACATTTAATGATAGTCACAGACACGACAATTGTATCGGGTTAGAGATCTGGGAAACGGTGCCGAAACATTTCTGCAGCATTGAAGGTCTCCAAGAACACAGTGGCCTCCATCATTTTTAAAAGGAAGAAGTTTGGAACCACCAAGACTCTTCCTAGAGTTGGCCAATGGTCACTCTGATCGAGAATCACGTCTGGAGGAAACCAGGCACAATGCCTACAGTGAAGCATGGTGGTGTCAGTTTCATGCTGTGGGGATGTTTTTCAGCAGCAGGGACTGGGAGACTAGTCAGGATCGAAGGAAAGATGAAAACCTGCTCCAGAGCGCTCAGGACCTCAGACTGGGGAGAAGGTTCACCTTCCAACAGGACAATGACCCTATGCACACAGCCAAGACCACACAGGAGAGGCTTCGGGACAAGTCTCTGAAGGTCCTTGAGTGGCCCAGCCAGAGCCCGGACTTGAACCCAATCGAACATCTCTGGAGAGACCTGAAAATAGTTGTGCAGCGACGCTCCCTATCCAACCTGACAGAGCTTGAGGGGATCTGCAGAGAAGAATTGGAGAAACTCCCCAAATACAGGTGTGCCAAGCTTGTAGCTTCATACCCAAGAAGACTAGAGGCTGCAATTGCTGCCAAAGGTGCTTCAACAAACTACTGAGTAAAGGGTCTGAAAACTTATGTAAATGTAATATCTGTTTTTTAAATAAATTAGCAAACATTTCTAAAAAACTGTTTTTGCTTTGTTATTATGGGTTATTGTGTATAGATTGATGAGGGGGGGAAACAATTTAATACATTTTTTAATAAGGCTGTAATGTAAAAAAAAATGTGGAAAAGGGGTCTGAATACTTTCCGAATGCACTGTATAATCAAGTCTCACCTGGGTTTGATCATGGGCATCTCAAAGGTGATGTTCTCCACCAGCGTCGCGTTGAGCAGCCAGGGCTTCTGGGAAGCATAAGCCACAGAGCCTCTCTTCCTGCCAAGATAAACACAGTGTCAAGATCATCCAACATCTCACAACTTCCTGTCTTTCACAATGACGCACAAAGATAAAACACACTTCATGGCAGACTAGGTTCAAATGTAAAATGGTTTTGGATTGCTTTCTGTGTTGTTCAATTACAATGGAAACCAGGGTATTATCTTGTTTTTTTGTTGTAATACAGGCAGTTACTTTACTGTATTGACTAGATACTGTGTGTATTTTTCTATTGTGGATAACAGTGTATAAGAGTAAATACAGCATCTCCATAGCGATCATCTGGTGCGAGGCGTCATGTGTGCTTACTGAATATCCCCATCACCAGCTGCATCCTTGTCTGATGTGGGGCTGCAATGGCACACACATAGACACCATTAGCACCAGTAATGTATACAGTCGGCAACACAAACTAAAACAAGGCGATCGTTGCCCTATATGTGCATGTCTATCATTAGATCTTAGTGTCTATAAACAAAACAAACTATTACTTCCTGTAATTTGAAGATTCTGACTCACTCTGAATATAGAGGACAGAGTTTTTGCAAAAAGCCGCATACGTCATGGCTGGATTTAATGCGGTTGTATTTAGTCTGTTATTGCGTGTCTTTTTTTGGTGTAGTTATAATTGGTGTGACATATTAGCAAGATAAATACAAGATAAATGGATTCTCTCTCTCTCTCTCTCTCTCTCTCTCTCTCTCTCTCTCTGAGTTCCCCTGTGGTCTGCCAGGGGTGACAGGAGCTCAGCTGCCTGTCCTTGGCTGCTACTTGAGGGAGAAGGGGAGCGGGAAGAGTGAAAGGGATGATGAGAGGGAGGACTAGAATATTTTTGAAAGGAGAGAGTTGGTTGATAAGTGTCCCAGGGTCTATCTAATGGTCCTGATCACCACAGACAGACAGGGCCAGTCTAGAGGCATGTCCCAGACAGGATGTCACAAGGCTGTGCTCCAGTGATTAAACAGCGGATTAGATGAAGTGGAAACCAAGGGGGGAATTCTAACATCCACTTAAAGGTCCCAAACAGTAAATCTTGATTCCCATGTAAAATAGCCTTTTGAGTGACCAAAACATCACCCATATCATTTTTTTCCCAGATAAAAATGCTTAGAATTGAAGAAAATTGTCCTTTTTCTTTCATGTCTAACTATCAGCAAGGCTTAAAAGACAGGCTGAGAGGGCGGAGAGCTAATAGACTGAGTGGGCGGGGAGTTCACCTTGACTGACAGTTCATTGACACAACTACGTCAAGAAACTCGGATGCAGCGCTGCATTGAAATAACCTCAAGCACATTTGCAGATACAAAGAAACGAACAGCAAACGAACATATAAATTGCATGCAACATCCATCCCCGTCATACACTACCGGTCAAACGTTTTAGAACACCTACTCATTCAAGTGTTTTTCTTTCTTTTATTTTGTACTATTTTCTACATTGTAGAAAAATTGTGAAGACATCAAAACTACGGAATCATGTAGTAACCAAAAAAGTGTTAAACAAATCAATATATATTTTATATTTGAGATTCTTCACTTGATGACTATAAAACTAGCCAGTAACTAGCAAACACCAGACATAGAAGAAAGGGGAAACCTATACGTATCTTTGCCATAGATTAATAGGAAAAACCTGTAATTATATTTGTGGACACCCTGCAGTAGAATGTTGGCACCAGTAAACTGGCCAGCTAGCTATGTAAACCACACCCCTCTGCAAACACAATTCATGAGATGACGGTTACTAGTCGGTACTTATTTAGTTAAGTAAGAATATAAGACGTTACCATTTGGTCATCCTGCTTTGATATTGTTTCATCCAAATAATGTATCATTCAATTTCATGAAAAACATGATTTGGACTGTGCAGGACCAAAGTCAAATTGAGAATTTTACTTAAGTGGAAGTTAAGTGTTCACACCTAAAGTTGGGAGTAATAACTCAGACACACCGGTAGGAATGTCAAACAGAGTGCCCGGCAGTCAATTTCTTTTGTGTCCACACAGAAAAGGCCTTGAAGTGCTCAGCCACTCAGCCTTGTTAAAATACTCCAAACCAGAAGGTGGCAGTAGCTTTGTTTGGCAATGCATGTCTGTGTGTGTTACATAGTTCATGGTCGAGATTCCAGCTAGCTGCGCTAGCCAGATTGCCACAGCTAGATAACTACTAGCAAGATGGCAAATAAATAATTGAATTCACTCTCCATTAACCTATACTGCCAGTGTCCCTTGCTAAATGTTTAGCTAGCTAGAATTTTCAGTAGCTAGCACAACATATCTAGCTAGCTATCTTTTTATGGACATTGAACTAAATGGGCAGCTATAATGTAAATACTAGCTACAGTGGTTAGCTATCTTGAAGGAAGTATTTAGTGTTTTGTACATTGCATCTGTGCACTTAGCTAGCTACCATCCCATAGCCTACATTGCATATGAAATGTGACAAAATGCCCTCTTAGTTCCTTTTTGTTGTCATGTTGGTGGTTCGTGCCCTCCGATTGGCTCAAAGTCAAGTTGTTGGCCACTGACGAGCTTCACAATTCTACAAGTAGAAACAGCAGGATCGTCGCTACCGGGTCGACACGCAGTAGGTACAGCTTTTGTTCTAGCAAGAGAAGGAATGGCCTCCCACTGTGATAAGTACCTATCGGCAGTCTATCGGCAGTAAGATTATCGGTGCGTTTCACGTTTAAGGTGTAGCAGCGACGGAACTTGTGTCTAATAACACTAAGTGAAGCAGACTTCTGCTGAGGTCTTAGGTGGGACACTCAGCTCAGATGGTGTAGTCTAGTGTCAACAGTGTTGACCAGGGGTCGGCAACAGCCGTTTCATTTAGGAAATCTGTTCCTAAGTATTCACACAGATAAAAAAAAAGAGAAATGATGTGATCATTTCTCAACATAATCAAGGTATGAAATGATTGTTCTCTATTTTGGGGCTCAGTTGTGGTCAATTAGCGGTGTACAAATTATTATAATTATGTCGCGGCCCCCAGTCCCGTAATCAATCAGCCCGCTGCTGAATCTAGTTGCCTTCCTATGGTGTAGACTGAATCAATATTCAACATTATGAAAATATATATGAATGATGCATGAGCTGTAAAATGACTATGGCCAAAAACATGTCATTCAAACACAATGATAATAAATGACACAACTTCACTTATTGATTTAGTCTCCCAGTCACTGCACAACAAAGTGAATACAAGAAGTCCCAGAAATGGTGTTAGCGTATGGCTGTATACTGTAGAGCAGTATGCTTCAACATGAAGAAGTATAAGAAACTAGGAATACCTAAGGAATACCTAGGATAGGATAAGTAATCCTTCTCACCCCCCTAAAAGATTTAGATGCACTATTGTAAAGTGGCTGTTCCACTGGATGTCATAAGGTGAATGCACCAATTTGTAAGTCGCTCTGGATAAGAGCGTCTGCTAAATGACTTAAATGTAAAATGTAAATGTAAAAACAGTATCCCCTGGGATACGCACTGATTTGTGTCTTGAACTACTATTCGCTACTGTCCTCACAGCCTCAGGTGGACACCAATTCTATTTACATGGCACTACCTCATACACGTCCCCCTCAAATATCCTCTCTCTCACTTTCTTACAGGGCACTAACAGTACTCTGGGATGCAACAGAGAAGCCACAGGTCAGCAGCTATAACCTTGGCGGTCTGTCTGGGAGAAAAACATGTCTTTATCCCTCTATTCCATTACTCTGATAGCCCCGGCCTGCTGAGGGATTACTACTGTTTCCAGGATTCTGTTAGCAGGTACACACACACACCTGTGGTATTCCTCATATATATATATATATTTTTTCTCTCTGCATTGTCGGGAAGGGCCTGTATCTACGCAGTTCAGTGTCAGTTTACACCTGTTTTTTACGATGCATGTGACCACTGCAATTCAATTTGATACACATACAGACAAACAGGCTTGCATGCACATAAGTACCACAAAAGCCACACACACAAACACACACCGTAGCATAGTACAAAGCTTCATGTTTTATTACGGAAAGTAGCGGAGCAGGACAGAGAAAGGGATTACCCAAAGACAACAGCCGTGTGTGTCTCTTTGTTTGTTTGTTTGTTTGTTTGTTTGTTTGTTTGTGCGTGTGTGTGTGTGTGTGTGTGTGTGTGTGTGTGTGTGTGTGTGTGTGTGTGTGTGTGTGCGCGCATGTCACGATTGTCTCTCTGTGTGTGTGTGTGTGTGTGTGTGTGTGTGTGTGTGTGTGTGTGTGTGTGTGTGTGTGTGTGTGGTGTGTGTGTGTGTGTGTTGCTCCCTGTTTGGATCATGCTGTGAGTGACATCATTGACAGATGGAAAGTTGAGCTGTGTTGATAGTGATGTAGAGCATATTAAATTGTGCCCTGCTATGTGTGTGAGAAAGATTGTTGCCGGAGACAAACACACAGATCCGTGTATGTCCTACCAAGACGTCCTCTGTATCTCTACTGTCGATGTGCCTCTTACATCAGTGACCCCTGTTCATATTGTGTTGACCTGGAGTATCCTAGAGCTATAGAAATGTTCTTACAAGCCAATACATGTACATACCTCTCGTCTCCTTCAGACACATACCTCTCATCGCCTTCAGAGTCCAGGTTGGGCAAACTGTAGAGAAAAGAAAGAGTTGAGAAAACAGAGGTCACGTCAATGTAAAAAGGTAGAATATTATTTAAGGCAATATGTCTTAAACTATGAAACACTCATGTAGTTACAGTAGTACTAAACGCCCTTTAAAAAAAATGTATAATCTTAATATTTTACCCAACCTCTGTTGCCACTAGTACTCCCTTTCACTGTGGTAGCTGTTTGGGTACTCCTGGCTCAGATTGAACTTCCCCAGGCCAGTAGGCACTGCTGTTGTATTTTTAGCCTTGACTAGTTGACATAGTTCCTGGGTCTGTGTTTCTGATGGCGTGAGTTTACAGACAGAAAGGTGAGAGCTGCAGATGTAGGATCCGATTACCCACCCTCAATTCCTAACCTTAACCATTAGGAGGATAGAGAAACATCTGACTCTAGGCCAGTTTCTTGGGGCATATTTTACATACACTGTGTTTTCACACCACCAAGCATGTAAAATGGCCAACGGCTCGAGGAGACATGACCTGGGAACACAGCTGTCAACAAACATTCCGGAAGACTGATATTTAAGAATCTGACGATGTGCCACACACACTCACGCACACGTGCACACACAGTCTAATAAAGTAAAAAAAGAAAAAAGAAGTGAGTTTGTGTGTTGAGAAGGTGTTTAGGCCTGTGGAGGAAAAAGATCTTTGTGACTGCAGGACAAACAACACATGGCAGAACAACTTTAACGTTAGGCCAACTAATACTGTACTGAAAGTAACTCCAGCTGTAGCATTCACACACTACTGTATGCCAGTCAATGTTCAAAACTTGCTTAGACTAAAGAAAACTGTAGAAGAAAGGGTTTGATTTTTTTTTAAGTCTCAAAATCCACAGAGTTTTCAACAGTTTGACAGAAAATAGACCCAGTCACTGGAGAGGCTAACGATGTCCCAGCTATCAGAGTGAGAGCTAATGTGCCATGTAAGAGGCTCTACTTATCCTGTCCTATTGTGCTTCCCTCACAAACCGGGATCACCAAACTCTTAGAGCTGATGACAACCAGCTTTCATCTCTTACGGAGACTCCTTCATCGTTAAGGATAATTATACTCTTCATGTCAAGACCTGCAGATAAGAGATTTTTAAAACCACAATCCTGAGGCCAAACGTATTTAAGTGACCATTGAACAGCAGGCGATATTCCAGATGGATCGTGATGTCGTTCTGCAAGCGCATCAGTACGTATAGAGAACATTGATCCTAATGGGAAATATTATCATCACCCAGCCAAGGGCGTACAGCACTAATCACAACTAAAAGATCAAAGGAACAGATACTTAGCTTGGAAGAACCGAATGTCTTTCCTGGTGGCCACTCCTGATAATAGTGAAAACGAGACAATGATAATGAGTCTTGGCGTGAGGAGACGCCACTTTCTCAGCCCAAATGAAAGTCTCGTTCGCCCGGCTCTTTAACTCACACAAACACCCAGAAACCCGGAAGGAAAACAAACCTCTACCCATTTCGCCATTTCGCAGGCTTGACAACTAATCCAAGATTAGACATATCTGATGAAAAACTGGACATGCACTGAACAACAGTCAATATCAGCCGGTTTACACCATTTTAGTCAACTTTTCTATTCTATTCTGGGAACCCAGAACTCATCTTGCGAACTGTTACGAGAGATTACTAGAAGTCATCATCCCAACCTCTCGGAGTATGTGCGGTGTCCTAGTTGGAACACGAGGGGACCCCTCTACGGGGGTTCATGGGGATTACTACACAGGGGTGAGGGTAAGGTCGGGGGGGGTGGCATGGCGTAAAGTCAGTGATGACAGTAGGGAGAAGTGCTGCCAGGTCAAACCAAACAAACACACTACTGACAGAGTCCTTGTTGGAGACTAATCAAGGCATTATCATAAACACCCCTTTGTTGGTGCCAGTTAAAGGAAACAACTGTCAAAACAATTAATTGGAGATAACATAGGAGGTGTGGTAAGATCACAACGACAGAGTCTTAGCTACTGTTTTGATTTAAATGGGTGTAATGGATGGGACCATACTCGCAAATGTTTGCTTACACAGAGGATTAGATCTGTGGTCTAAAAAGGCTAGCTGCTAGCTTTTCTCATAGGCCAACCTGGCACAATTAGCCACTATGCTGAGTACAACCAGCTGAGCACATAATTATATCTGATTAAAAAAATTACGAATCAACCTATCGGAGACATGACACTGTAGAGCCACCATCCAATCGCATTTGTTAAACAGATCAACTTGGTTACCAGTTGGAGTTTCTAAAACCTCAAGGTTTAATTTGTTACCCTTGACTTGGTCTAAAAAGTGGTGTGCCAATATATTGGCACCGTTTCACGTACAACCATGTGATTTTACGAATAAATATTTATATTCGTAACTAAAGCGTAAAAAAAGTTGATAGTGGTCTTGTCAAATAGCTGTATTGTATAACAGTTACTATCACTGGTGGTGCAGTCCACTAAGGAATTTATGCCGAAGTTTGAGGGCTATGACGGCAGTGAGTTTGAAGCCTTCTTGCCTCAAGTTTTTTTTTTTTAAAGAAGAAAAAAAAGAAGGAAATAAAACTTTACTGCTGGGCCTAGGCACCTTGTCCTTAAGTTTTAAATTCAATTACATTACATTTTTCAACACCTGAAACAGCTTTTTCCTGCAATCTAGAGCCATAATCATTATGCTTAATTCTATGACAAAAATCTATATATCTTTCTGCATATCTAAGCATATCTTTTGAGCTGACTGTAACTGGTGGTTCTTTGTTTGTTATATAATAATGTGCAAAAAGAATTAAGGAAATTTTTGTATGCAGTGTCCAAACATGACATGATGAACATGAATGACATTTACTCTCACGGGTGGCCAAAATATCTATCTGAAGAGGCCTGCTGAAAATGTGTTTAACAAAAGGTTATGCTGTGCTATCGCAAATTACGGTGACTTTGATGATGACAACAATGATGCTGCTGATGAAAAACATTACACATGATGATAATGATGACGATGATGATGACGACGACAAGGATGATGATGATGACTATGCTGGAAAACAACATCCCACAAAAAAGATCTGACCCAACAGTTCAAAGTCAAACTGTCCACAGGAAGCTCAGGACATTAGCCAACCCCTGATCCCCACCACAGTAACGTCCCACTCTAAACATCACATTAAATCCTTCATGAGGGCTCAGTCTAAATAGCCTTTGTCTAACTCTGTTTATATGATAAGTGTGTGGGATGGCGCCAGCCGCCAGGGTGTAGGATGGGCTCCAGTATCTGAGGACGTGCCAGCTTGTCCCTGGCATGAGGACCAGAGAGGGTGTGTTTGGCTGGCAGGGGGACAATCTAACAAGGTATCTGATCTTTATGAAGAGACAGAGAGTAGTCTGACCATGGGCAGGTGGCCAGTCACAAAGCCAAAGCCTGAGTATAAACTCAATGTAGATACTTACACATTAACACCAAGGCTCAAGACCTTATCTATCCTTTCATTCAATTTCTCCCCTGTGCCATCTCTCTCTGGCCCACTTGGAGCTCTATGTCATTCCCTTAATTCTCCCCCTAAGTCTCCCTCCTTCCCTGCCTACAGTGTGGCTTTTTTTGATCTTTCCTTAGATGGGAGGATCTGAGCAGAGACGGGCAATATTTCGGTTAAATGTATTTTAAATTTCGTACTTCAATTACTTTTGAGTATTTGACATTTGCATTTCACCAGCCTGAACTACAATCCAATGCATTTTGGAACAAGATACAGTCGAGACCTCTAATTTGTATTTTCATTCTTTATAGCGGTTCATTTTGTGGCCCCCTTTCATCCTGCATTGGTATGAAGTCTGATGGCACTATGGTGTGATAAGAGTGTCTGCTAAAGGACCAAAATGTACAGTTGAGGTACATGTTTTTCAACCACTCCACAAATGTCTTGTTAACAAACTATAGTTTTGGCAAATCGGTTAGGACATCTACTTTGTGCATGACACAAGTCATTTTTCCAACAATTGTTCAGACAGATTATTTCACTGTATCACAATTCCAGTGGGTCAGATGTTTACATACACTAAGTTGGCTGTGCCTTTAAACAAGCTTGGAAAAATTCCAGAAAATTATGCCATGGCTTTAGAAGCTTCTGATAGGCTAATTGACATCATTGGAGTCAATTGGAGGTGTTCCTGTGGATGTATTTCAAGGCCTACCTTCAAACTCAGTGCCTCTTTGCTTGACATCATGAGAAAAGCTAAACAAATCAGCCAAGACCTCAGAAGACAAATTGTAGACCTCCGCAAGTCTGGTTCATCCTTGGGACAAATTTCTAAACACATTAAGGTACCACTTCAACTGTACAAACAATAGTACGCAGGTATAAACACCATGGGACCACGCAGCCATCATACCGCTCAGGAAGGAGACGCGTTCTGTCTCTTAGAGATGAACATACTTTGGTGTGAAAAGTGCAAATCAATCCCAGAACAACAGCAAAGGACCTTGTGAAGATGCTGTAGGAAACAGGTACAAAAGTATCTATATCAGTACAATAAAACGAGTCCTATATCGACATAACCTGAAAGACCGCTCAGCAAGGAAGAAGCCACTGCTCCAAAACTGCCATAAAAAAGCCAGACTACGGTTTGCAAATGCACATGGGGACAAAGATCATACTTTTTGGAGAAATGTCCTCTGGTCTGATGAAACAAAAATTGAACTGTTTGGCCATAATGACCATTGTTATGTTTAGAGGTAAAAGGGGGAGGCTTGTAAGCCAAAGAACACCATCCCAACCGTGAAGCACGGGGGTGGCAGCATCATCTTGTGGGAGTGCATTGCTGCAGGAGGGACTGGTGCACTTCACAAAAAAGATGGCATCATGAGCCAGGGAAAATAGGTGGATATATTGAAGCAAGATCTCAAGATATCAGTCAGGAAGTTAAAGCTGGGTTGCAAATGGGTCTACCAAATGGAAAATGACCCCAAGAATACTTCCAAAGTTGTGGCAAAATGGCTTACGGTCACAAAGCCCTGACCTCAATCCCATAGAACCTTTCTGGGCAGAACTGAAAAAGCATGTGTGAGCTAGGAGGCCTACAAACCTGACTCAGTTACACCAGTTCTGTCAGGAGGAATGGGTCAAAATTCACCCAAATTATTGTGGGAAGCTTGTGGAAGGCTACCCGATATGTTTGACCCAAGTTAAACAATTTAATGGCAATGCTACCAAATACTAATTGAGTGTATGTACACTTCTGACCCACTGGGAATGTGATGAAATAAATAAAAGCTGAAATAAATCAATCATTGTCTCTACTATTATTCTGACATTTCATATTCTTAAAATAAAGTGGTGATCCTAACTGACCTAAAACAGGGAATTTTTACATGGATTAAATGTCAGGAATTGTGAAGAACTGAGTTTAAATGTACTTGGCTGTGTACATAAACGTCCGACTTCAAATGTAAATGTAAAAATTAACACTTGCAAAGCACGCTGGGTATTTTTCCTAATGAGCTCCGCCCCTGAAACAAGGCCAATAATAATATCCAGTGTGAGTGGCAGACATTTTTATCTAGAGCAACTAAAAGTCACACAATATAACAGAATAGATTAACCGGAATTACATTTACTCTCACAGTGGCCAAAAATAACTATCTGAAAGCCTCGCCCCTACTAGGCCACACCTACAGTCTTCTGATCTGACCCGGTGGATTATCGCTCCATAACCAAGAATCAACAACCCAACTTAAAACAGCAATGGGCTGTTTGTGACCCAACTGGCTGGATCAAATACCCAACGTGTGTTCTGTCCAATAATTGGGTTGTTTTTAACCCAGGTTTTTTTTGAGTGCAGTGCATTCAACTAAGGTAGATAAACAACCACATATTACAGGATGGCGCTGACAGATAGGGCAGCTCTGCTTCTAGGTCCTAAGCGACTGTCGTGACGTGACTCTCATTAACGTGATGACTGTTATTTATTGAATAATTACTTACTCTCATTAACGTAATGACTGTTATTTATTGAATAATTACTTACTATGTTTAATTGTTACTGTATTCAATTAATCATGTAACAATTAACTCATTAGTGATTTGGGGCACCACGGGATAAGTTGTTTACAGAGTTACCGTCGTCTCCTGAATTAACTCAAGAATATATATAGATAAGTCACTATTTCCTAATTTCCTCATATCGGTCTCATTCTGAACATCGCAGACTTCGTGAATCTGCACAAACACGAGTCTTTCTAATCATTCTGTACCACACAAATTGAATTACTAACAAACCAAATGATAACACAGGATACACACACACGGTATAGATGATTTATTATAAACTTAATAACGAACAATGCATTTTTTTTAAATACCTAAAGAAATATTTGAAATAAAAGCAACAAATAAAGACTCTCCTGTGAGGATCCAAAGACCAGGACAGTGGATCAGTGTCTACAGACCCCTCTCTGATTACTTAAAAAATTGTATAAAGATGTTATAACGAAAACATTGTCACTTGAGGAGCTTTTACACTTGAGGAGCTTTTGTGTGTATCAGGTTTACATCCTTTACGTGGTGTAGAAAATATCAAGGATGAAGAGAATGTTTTTGTGATGATAGCATTGTGATTTTAGTTCTCTAATGAGATCATAATAATAGGATACTTTGCCTCGTAACTAGCCACGCCTCAGGGAACCCAGAGAGCATGTCAGCATGGCAAAAACGCCCCCTTTCTACCCAAGGGTATAAAATATTGAGTTAAGAATTAACATACCAGACTAAAAGGTGAACGCAATACGAGGTTGAAGAAGACAAAGGAGCGGAGCCTCTACCAATCAATGCTACGGTTGAGTAGCTGCTCTAAGTACTGTATTTAAGAAAGTGAATTTACGTAGGACCATCCGGTTATTCTCTTCAAATCATCGTCGCCTACAATGCTCTCATCACCACTCTGGGGTTCATCGACAACGCTGATTAGCCGCCCTCAGAAGACCACTCTTCCAGAACGAATGCAAGTAAACAGACAACTAAGAAGGACATTGTGACCTCTTGTGGACAATCAGAGATTTACACCTGAGAACAAAGGAGAAGGCCATCCGAAGAAGAAGGCCCAATCAAACCGTTATCACAAAGTGGAGCCCTTTCCACGAAGGCCTGGGCCCAACAGAGATACCCGATAAAGACCGTCAACACGTAAATACATGCATTACTTCGGGGCAAGGTATTAGGGCTACTGTGAGCGTAGTTCCCAAATGTATCCATGTGTTGCTTCTCTTTCTCGCTAACTCTCCATCTTTCTCACTAACTCTCCATCTTGTGTAACAAGTGTCATATTGTGTTAGTACGCTAGGGATCTGTTGTCCCCGTATTAACTTCTTTTGCGACTCTCAAACCCGGATCCGGGAGCGTAATCATCGCCTCAAACTAATTAGCATAACGCAGCGGACATAAATCTTCCTAGAAAATCTTCCTATTCATGAAAATCACAAATGAAATATATTGAGACAGCTCAGCCTTTTGTTAATCACCCTGTCATCTCAGATTTTCAAAATATGCTTTTACAGCCAACGCTAGACAAGCATTTGTGTAAGTTTATCATGGCATAATGCTATGCTAGGCTCTGCTAGCGGCAGGCAACATTTTCACGAAAATAAGAAAAGCAATCAAATTAAATTGTTTACCTTTGAAGAACTTGGATGTTTTCACTCACGAGACTCCCAGTTAGATAGCAAATGTTCCTTTTTTCCCAAAATATTATTTTTGTAGGCGAAATAGCTTCGTTTTGTTCTTCACGTTTGGCTGACAAATCGACGGGAAATTGCGAAAACGCAGAAAAATATTCCAAATTAGCTCCATAATATCGACAGAAACATGGCAAACGTTGTTTCTAATCAATCCTCAAGGTGTTTTTCAAATATCTATTCGATAATATATACACCGGGACAATTGGCTACCTCTGTATTTTACACGAGAATCACTCAGAGCCGCTTACGGGTATTCTTCAACATAAATGCGTAAAACTACGTCACAATGCTGTAGACACCTTGGGGAATACGTAGAAAAAGTAATCTGGTTGATAGCCCATTCACTGCTCAATAGGGACGCATCGGAACGCAGAGCTTTTAAAACACTTCCGGATTGGATTCTTCTCAGGCTTTCGCCTGCAATATCAGTTCTGTTATACTCACAGACAATATTTTTACAGTTTTGGAAACTTTAGAGTGTTTTCTATCCTAAGCTGCCAATTATATGCATATTCTAGCCTCTTGTCCTGACAAAATATCCCGTTTACTTTGGGAACGTTATTTTTCCAAAAATGAAAATACTGCCCCCTAGTCACAACAGGTTTTAAGGGATTGTATGTAAGCACCTGTTGTCTTCGGCGCATGTCACAAATAAATTTGATGACACATCTTTGCAGTATTTTGTTTTTTTATGTCTTACATTATTATCCCAAGAAATTTTTTTTGTCATTACATACAGACGGAAATAACTTTTGGATTTCAGAGTGGCAGTAACACACCAGCCTTACGACTGGGAATGCGACTTTCCCGCATTGGATCCTTTGTACCCCCCAGGGCAATTGAACTGATTCCAGAGGCTGATCCAAAACACCACAGGAGGAGAAGAGGTATTCGGAGTGGACTTCTAATCCAACTCAGGAGACGCGCACACCATCCAACGCTTACTCCCTAATGTTCAGTCTCTGGATAATAACGTAGACGAGCTTAGGGCGAGAATCTCCTTCCAGAGAGACATCAGGGATTGTAACATACTCTGTTTCACAGAAACATGGCTCTCTCGGGATATACTGTCTTTGTCCATTCAGCCAGCTGGGTTCTCAGTATATCGCGCAGACAGGAATAAAGAACTCACTGGGAAGAAGAAAGGTGAGGATGTATGTTTCATGACTAACCACTCATGGTGTGATGGTGATAACATACAAACTCAAGTCCTTTTCTTCACCCAGGCAGAGTTCGTGAAAAACTGAAAGCAGAAACCACCGCATTTAACCATGGCAAGGTGACTGGGAATATAGCCGAATACAAACAGTGTAGGTATTCCCTCCGTAAGGCAATCAAACTGGCAAAACGTCAGTATAGAGACAAAGTGGAGTCACAATTCAACAGCTCAGACACAAGAGGTATGTGGCATGGTCTACAGACAATCACAAACAACAAAGGGGAAACCCTTTCTCAAGGCCATCAGACTGTAAATAGCCATCACTAGGTGGCTTCCACCCAGTTACGTAACCCTGTACCTTATAGGCTGCTGACCTATATACATAGCCTTGAAATCACTGCCCACTTTAATAATGGAACACTAGTCACTTTAATAATGTTTACATATTTTTGCTTTACTCATCTCATATGTATATACTGTATTCTATTCTACTGTATTTTAGTCTATGCCACTCCAACATTGCTCATCCTAATGTTGATATATTCCTTAATTCCATTCTGCTACTTTTAGGTTGTGTGTATTGTTGTGAATTGTTAGTAATTACTGCACTGTTGAAGCTAGAAACACAAGTATTTAACTACACCCGCAATAACATCTGCTAAACATGTGTATTTGATTTGAACATGAAAATGTGTTTTTTTTATTTCGAAACGACAAAATACCTCAATATACCTGTATCTTATGTAAATACAATATTTAGCTAAATAATTTTGTATTTTAGTTTGATATGTTGGTCTTCAGAGTATCTCAGTGAGGCTTGTGGGACCACATTCAAATGACTGAGCAAGCATCACTCCATAAACTCCTGATTCACACATATATATCCCTACACCTTGGGTGAGCAACACAGATCGAGAGAGAACGTAGTTTCCAATACTTACTTCAGTTTCTCTTAAAGCTACACCGCATGTGCCAAAAGCTCTTTAAGCGGCCAGTAAATCAGCGAAATCCTATTAGTTGGATGACTTGGAGGAGGGAGAAGTAGCAGAGTCAGGCAGTGGTATATTGATGTTAATTAAATGGCCCTGAGAGCTGCAGTATTTATCTCCCCATCCCAAACACATAAAACAAACACATTCTCTTCCCCAGACAGACTCATCACAAGAGAATCGGTTTTATTTTATATAGCTGAGAGAGGTAAACAGCCAGTCTTCTGTTGACTGCAGCTATCTGGCTCTCTGTGGAGTCAACACACCTTTCACCTCTAATCTTTGACCTTTAGAATGTACATCATCCAAGCTCAGGTCACACAAACCTATACTGTAGTTCAATAGTCCTTTTCTTTGATTTGGATGAGAAAGATGCTTGAGAAACGGTTTAGTATGTCCATCCTACTAGTACATAGTTGTCTGTCTGTCAGTCCGTCCATCTATCTGTGACGTCTGCGGTGTGAGTAGTAATTTCATTCAGCCTTACCTGTTCCAGGTGACAGTCCCAGAGACTTTCTGCATCTCTCCCAGAGCTGCAAGCAGCAGGGACGACTTCCCACAACCCACCTGGCCCACGATCATAGTCAGCTGACCTGAGAGAGACACACACACAGAGAAGACATGAGTGGAAAATAGAGTGATTAGAGAGAAAGATAGATAGAGAGAGATGGAGGGACAGGAGGAGGGAGTAGTAGTGGTTCCTCGAGTGGTTCCTCAAGTGGTTCCTCTAGTGGTTCCTCTAGTGGTTCCTCTAGTGGTTCCTCTGATAGCGTATGAATACCATGGTATTTAACCTTCCTCCAGGATCAGAGCCTTACCGAAGGGAACCTTGATGTCTACGTTAGACAGGGTGGGAGGGCCGTCTGTCCAGGTGAAATATCCGCTGGTTATCTGGAGATAGAAAAAATGAGAAAAAAAACATTACACTCCGATCAAATCAAATATCAAACACTGAATGTCAAGCAGTCAGACCAGGAGAGGCTCCCTGGCAGCACAACGATGAGACTGAACGACAGATTGAACGTCTATCGAGTCCTGCTACCTCCCACTCACCCTGAAGCAGAGGTCTTGGTCCCTCTCCTGGGGGGGCGGGTCGCCTCCCTTCTGGCTGTAGTTGTTCCAGCAGTCTTCCCTGGGGGGCCTCTTCCTGTTCACCACCTTCAGGGGCTGGGAGGGGCGCAGGGAGGGAACAGGCCATGGCTTAGGCTTTTTAAAGGACAACTATGGACACCACAGAGAGTAGTGGTGGAGGTGGTGGGTGGTGAGTGTAAGTGAGGTGGAGGAAGGAGAATAGAACATACAGAGTGAAGAGAAACAGTTAATAATTAATTGAAGTGCACTCTGCCTGTGAGTGAGTGGTTGAGTGTGTAAGAATTGCCGGGGGCAGGAAAGTCTCTTTGTGGGAGCGCTGTGGACTTGCGTGTGTGTGTGTGTGTTTGTGTATGCAAGTGTGTGTGTGTGTGGATACGTTCGAATGTGTTCATGTGTGTGTGTAGTCCCTACTCACCACAGCCTGGTACTTGCTGTTGTGGTTGCTGGGGCCAGCGGGCATGGTAGCGTTGGGCTCCTGCTCGTCTCCAATCTCATCACTACTGAAGAACTCACTCAGCTTCTGGGCACTGAAGAGAGGACAGGGGACGCCACAGATCCATTTGACATTTTCACATTCCAGAGAGGGTTACATTGAAGATGGGATAGGGAACAACACATTTAAAATGCACAGGTAACTCTCCTGGTAGAATCACCTGATCAAAGAATGTTAAAAATGGAGAAATGAAAAGGTTTCATTTCCTAAAGCAAGTCTCCAGACTATCTGAAATTAATCAAGTAAGAGCTATTCCGTTTTTTTATGTTCCTTCAGCTACACGCTTCAGTACATCTGGAATAAACTAAGCCATAATGATTAGTATAAGATTGGAATACAATACAGGCCTTGCTGTACATCTACCAGTAAATGAGGTTCAGTCAGCTGTGACATACTCCTACACTCCAGGCTATTCAACGAGCCACACACCGCATCATTCATTTGGAGAGTTCTTATTGGACCATACATTTTGTGGAATATGCCTCAGTAAGCTGAAGCTGAGGCTTGGGGTCTTTGCCAATTTTCCGGGCCTTCTTTTCACACCGCTGATATACAGGTCCTGGATGTACTGGGTTGTCTGCACAACACTCTGTAGCACCATGTGATCGAGGGCGGTGCTATTGCCATACCAAGCAGTGATGCAGCCAGTCGATATGCTCTCAATGGTACAGCTATGGAACCTTCCCAGGATTTGAGGGCCCATGCCAAACTTTTTCAACCTCCTGAGGAGGAGGAGGCACTTCAACACGACCGTGCGTGTGTGTTTGGACCACTAAGTCTTTAGTGATTTGGACACTGAGCAACATGAAACGGTCTACCAGCTCCACTGCCGCCCCATCAATGTGGATGGAGGCGTGCTCGACCCCCGTTTCTTGTACTCCACGATCAGCTCCTTGCTCTTACTGACGTTGAGGGAGAGGTTGTTGTTCCGGCACCACACTGCCAGGTCTCTGACCTCCTTCCTGTATGCTGACACATCTTCGCCGGTGATCAGGCCTGCCACCGTCGTGTCGTCAGCGAACTTGATAATGGTGTTGGAGTCGTGCGTGGCCACACAGTCGTGGGTGAACATGGAGTACAATGGGGGACTAAGCACACACCCCTATGGGGCCCCCGTGTTAAGGGTCAGAGCGGTGGAGGTAATGTTGCCTACCATCACCACCTGGGGGCGGCCCATCAGGAAATCCAGGATCCAGTTGCAGAGGGAGGGGTTTAGACCCAGAGTCCTAAGCTTGGTGATGAGGGGATAATTGACTACGCTGAGCTGTAGTCAATGAACAGCATTCTCACATAGGTATTCCTCTCATCTAGGCCGGTGAGGGCAGTGTGGAGGGCATACTATACTTTTTTAATAGTAACTTACAGGTAACTAGCTGCCAGTAAGTTACCGTAAAAACAAGTTACATTTCTTACAGTGTATTGTAATTCCATCCCACAGAATACAGTAACCTACTGTATTTTTGAAGCACCTAAAACCTTTTGACCACTAGTGGGTGCATGGCATTGTTGTTTCTGTCTCATTAACATATTTTGAGGCATGCCTTGTAAGAGGCTATATTTGTTGCATCCGTTAGTGAGAGTGCTGTACCAATTTAGTAGTGCCCAATCAATTCAAAATGTATAGGGGACAAATTGGAGAAACAGCAAGTCTTCAACTTTCAATGGTTTAACATTTTGCCATGTTCTTTTGGTCTGTTTTGCCGTGTAGTCACTGCCAGTTTGGAAACATTTGTTAAGGCTTCTAGAAGTGCAAAGTGACACCAAATATTCATTGATATGCTGTAATGTGTAAACACATTACCTAGTAACCATCCTGCTTGCACCTGTAATTACAGTAAAACACAAACCCCTCCCCTCAATGAATGTCATTCATTATGTTTACAGTAGCATTACAGTTTTTACAGTATAATAGTCAATTCTATGGTATTGTACTGTGTGTCATTACACAGTTCTTGCTTTGAGACTGTACTTAAAATTACAGTAGGTGTACTGCAATGTGAAACACAGTAACTTACCTACCACTAGCTGCCTGTAAGTGTGTGTCCATGATACACAGCTCACCTGACCAGGGCCTTGACTGTGGATCGCACCACGCTGGAGAGCAGGAAGAGAGGAGTGACCAGGATGTGAAACAGGGATAAGGACGCGAAGGCCACAGCAGGTGACAGGTCAGCCTCCTCAGAGATGTGCACATGGACCACAAACGTCTACAGGAAGATGGCGGGAGGATAGAAAAATATTAAGATGCATCTCTCTCTCTCTCTCCCTCATTTAACTGGGATTTACAGTGGCTATGTTAAAAAAAACGTGAAATGTCACTGGTCATCCTTTAGAACGCCATAACATGCCAGTCTGCCTGACTGTGTTCTGAGTGATACCACTCTAGACTGGTCTGGCCTGTGCCCTTCACCCCGGAAAAGGAATTCTGTTCTCTGTAAAAGCCCATCCACTGAAAACAATACCCAGACCAGTGTACAGTATGCAGCTAATTTTTCAAATGTGCTGTTCTATGGTGAACAATGTTGGGGTAGTCTGTAGACAGTATTATGCATGCCACCTATCAGATCTGAATAGACATTTATGAGTGGAATTAATACTCACAGTCAGGACAGCAGCGATAGGGATGGCTGCATTCATGAATACTGAGAAAGAGGAGACACAGACAATATTAGATACATGACAATGTGGTTCAGATACTGTACAGACAAGTTTGTTCCAGAGAGTGAGAATACTTAACACGCAGTGTCTCTCCGGGAACTCAGCTTAACTGAATGGCTTGAAGCGATTGTTTTCTAGGAATGAGCTAGATCATCAGCACCGAGGAAGGCAACATTTTTATAGTTCTGTGTTTTTTGATTCTTGCAGCGCAACACATCTCCTTCGCATTGAGTTGATCAGGCTGTTGATTGTGGCCTGTGGAATGTTGTCCCACTCTTCTTCAATTGCTGTGGGAAGTTGGTGGATATTGGCGGGAACTGGAACACGCTGTCTTACATATCAATCCAGAGCATCCCAAACATGCTCAATGGGTTACATGTCTGGTGAGTGTGCAGGCCATGGAAGGACTGGGATATTTTCAGCTTCCAGGAATTGTGTACAGATCCTTGCGACATGGGGCTGTTCATTAACATGCTGACACATGAGATGGATGAATGGCAAGACAATGGGCCTCAGGATCTTGTCACGGTATCGCTGTGCATTCAAATTGCCAATGATAAAATGCAATTGTGTTCTTTGTCCATAGCTTACGCCTGCCCATACCATAGTGCCCCACGGTGGCGATGGAGTTATGTTCACAACGTTGACTTCAGCAAATCACTCGCCCACACAACACCACACGTGGTCTGCGGTTGTAAGGATTATGGTAGAGAAATGAACATTCTATTTCCCTGGAAATAGCTCTGGTGGACAATCCTGCAGTCAGCATCCCTCAAAACTTGAGACATCTGTGGCATTGTGTTGTGTGACAAAACTGCACATTTTAGAGCGGCCTTTAATTGTCCCCAGCACAAGGTGCACCAGTGGAATTATCATGCTGTTTAATCAGATTCATGATATGCCACACCTGTCAGGTGGATGGATTATCTTGGCAAAGGAGAAATGGTCACTAACAGATATGTAAAAAAAATGTGAGCACAACATTTTAGAGATAAGCTTTTTGTGTGTATGGACAATTTCTGGGATCTTTTATTTCGGCTCATGAAACATGGGACTCAGTATAAATGATTTATATTTCAGTTTAGTTTCAGATATTTTTCCGACTTTTTCTGATTCAGTTTTAGTTTGATAAAAACATTTCTATTTGGTTTTTACATTATTTTGTTTCAGTTTAGTGTTTGTAACAGAAAGTAGCCTATGCATGGGAGGCTAGGAGCCATGTATGTATTGTAAGTTCTTCCCTGTTAGCTAGTGATAGCTAGTAGTCTCCTGTTAACTAGTGATAGCTAGTAGCGACAGCACTACGTCTGGGGAGGATTTCAGATTCTTTTGGACATTTCTTTGAAAATAAATTGTTTCAGGGAGGGTCCTCTTCAGACAGACAACTCTCCCCCCAAAAAATCCAGAGTTCGGGTAGGGGGGCCAAGCATGAACAGTCTAACTCTTTCCATAGCCTGTAGGCAGACGTCTCAGAACGTCGGGATTCAAAACCAAAGTTTGCAGGCAAAACCTTTGCCGTGGTTAGATGATGCAAACTAGCAAAACGCTGATTTTTGTCAAATTTTTCACAAAAATTTGCTGATGGGGGAGACATTTGTTGGCATGTGGCCTGATTGAACCATTTATGCAGGGATTGGTTCGAATTGTGAGCCCTCCTTTTGTATTGCGGTGATTGTGCAGTTGAATGCGGTGATATTGCAGTGATTTTACTGTTTTGTGCGGTGATTGGATATATGCAGGGAATTGTTGATTTTGCAAAATGATTTGCGATTGCAGAATCTTAAATGTAAGATGAGATGTTCTTACATTTACATACTGTAGAAACACTGATGCAGAGCTGAGAGGGGTAACATTTTTGTGTCGGATATGGATGTGTAGAGAGAGGTAAGGTAACCTACTAGATATGGATGTGTAGAGGGAGGTAAGGTAACCTACTAGATATGGATGTGTAGAGGGAGGTAAGCTAACCTACTAGATATGGATGTGTAGATGGAGGTAGGCTAACCTACTAGATATGGATGTGTAGAGGGAGGTAAGGTAACCTACTAGATATGGATGTGTAGAGGGAGGTAAGGTAACCTACTAGATATGGATGTGTAGAGGGAGGTAAGCTAACCTACTAGATATGGATGTGTAGATGGAGGTAAGGTAACCTACTAGATATGGATGTGTAGAGGGAGGTAAGGTAACCTACTAGATATGGATGTGTAGAGGGAGGTAAGCTAACCTACTAGATATGGATGTGTAGATGGAGGTAAGGTAACCTACTAGATATGGATGTGTAGAGGAGAGTAAGGTAACCTACTAGATATGGATGTGTACAGGGCGAAGGCCTGCAGGCTGGTGGGCGAGCTCCTTGCCCCTGGTCTCCTCCACACTGTGACAGAAGATGTGTTCCCAGGATTGGAGGGAGGTAAAGTAGCCTACTAGATATGGATGTGTAGAGGGAGGTAAAGTAACCTACTGGATGTGGATGTGTAGAGGGAGGTAAGGTAACCTACTAGATATGGATGTGTAGAGGGAGGTAAAGTAACCTACTCGATATGGATGTGTAGAGGGGTAGGTAAGCTAACCTACTAGATATGGATGTGTAGATGGAGGTAAGGTAACCTACTAGATATGGATGTGTAGAGGGATGTAAGGTAACCTACTAGATATGGATGTGTAGAGGGAGGTAAGCTAACCTACTAGATATGGATGTGTAGATGGAGGTAAGGTAACCTACTAGATATGGATGTGTAGATGGAGGTAAGGTAACCTACTAGATATGGATGTGTACAGGGCGAAGGCCTGCAGGCTGGTGAGCTCCTTGCCTCTGGTGTCCTCCACACTGTGACAGAAGATGTGTTCCCAGGCGTACAGTTTCAGCAGCTTGATGCCCCGCAGCAGCTCATTAGTCTTCTTTAACCGCTCACTGGAGTACTCCTTTAGGATGATACACACATCTGAATGACTGGAGTATTTCTATACTAAAATACACGCAAACATCTGCATTGCTTGCTGTTTTAGTCTGGGTTTCTGTATAAGCACTTTGTGACATCTGCTAAATAAATGGGATTGATTGACTGTATGAATGACTGGAGTACTCGTGTACAGTATCATAACACAGACAAATAGAGTAGTCCTATACCATAGTACACACAAGTATGTCAGAACAATATGATTGCCATGAAAGATGCAGTATTTCATCTCAGACAATTAAGCCAGTGAGATACGCACTGTATTATAGTAGCATGGTTTTATAGAAATGAGCAGTGTATTTGGAGAGACAAAGCAGAAAGACATGTTACGTGATTAATGAAGAGATTATGGTTGAAAAAAAAACGTTTTCCTTAACAATCCATTTGGTTATCATCAGGGTTATCCAAGGGTTCTGAGGGTGTGTGTGTGTGTGTGTGTGTGTGTGTACACTGTAAAAGGACCACACCAGACTTCTTCCATTTAAGAATGATGGAGGCCACTGTGTTCTTGGGGACCTTCAATGCTGCAGACATTTTTTGGTAGCCTTCCCCAGATCTGTGCCTTGACACAATCCTGTCTCAGAGCTCTATGGGCAATTCCTTCGACCTCATGGCTTGGTTTTTGCTCATGCACTGTCAACTGTGGGACCTTATATAGACAGGTGTGTGCCTTTCCAAATCATCTCCAATCGATTGGATTTACCACAGGTGGACTCCAATCTAGTTGTAGACACATTTCAAGGATGATAAATGGAAACAGGATGCACCTGGGCTCAATTTCAAGTCTCATTACAAAGGATCTGAATACTTATGTACATAAGGTATTTCTGTTTTTATACATTTGAAAAATAATTTTCGCTCCATCATTTTGGGATATTGTTTGTAGATTGCTGAGGATTTTTAATTTATCCATTTTCGAACAAGGCTGTAATATAACAAAGTTTGGGGAAAAAGTAAAGGGGTCTGAATACTTTCCTGAAGGCTCTGTATCACTCACCAGGGTGCTCTTCTGTGCTTGGGACAGCTTGGTGGCCACAAAGTACTGGACAGGGGCCAGAACAGCAATGACTGTGGCCCCAATCAAAGCACTGATCCCCAGGAGGTAGTAGAGCATAATAACCCCCACAATGATCTGGAGAATACAATGCAGAATGTTGTTTGGGCCATGTTCAACCTTGGGAAATGTTGAGATCAGGGAACATATTAGATTGCACATCTGATTGGACATGCAAGTTAGTGGAACATGAGTGAATCGCAGCTTCTCTCTCTCTCTCTCTTTCACATAGTCCCACACACGCAAGTGCACACACAAACTCAATATGCCATTAACTTCATTGGGATAAGGGGGCAACATTTTCACTTTTGGATAAAAAGCGTGCCCAGAGTAATCTGCCTCCTACTCAGCCCCAGATGCTAATATATGCATATTATTAGTAGTATTTGATAGAAAACACTCTAAAGTTTCTAAAATGGTTTGAATGATGTCTGTGAGTATAACAGAACTCATATGGCAGACAAAAACCTGAGGTTTGTAGTTTTTCAACTCAGCCCCTATTGAAGATACAGTGATATTGGTTATGTTGCACTTCCTAAGGCTTCCACTAGATGTCAACCGTCTTTAGAACATTGTTTGATGCTTCTACTATGAAGGGGGGCTGAATGAGAGCGGAATGAGTCAGAGGTCTGCCAGCAGCCACGAGCTCAGTCACGCATTCACATGAGAGGGTAGCTCCCATTCCATTGCTTTTCTACAGACAATGGAATTCTCAGGTTGGAACATTATTGAACATTTATGATAAAAACATCCTAAAGATTGATTCTATACATCATTTGATAAGTTTCTACGACCAGTAATATACATTTTGGGAATTTTCGTCCGACCTTTCCGCTGGAAGTTGCACGTGCGTTTCATTTTCTTTACCAAACACCCTAAAAGGAGGTGGTTTATGGACATAAATTATTAACTTTATCGAACAAATCAAACATTTATTGTGGAACTGGGATTCCTGGAAGTGAATTCTGATGAAGATCATCAAAGGTAAGTGAATATTTATAATGCTATTTCTGACTAATGTTGACTGCGCAACATGGCGGGTATTTATTTTGGCTGGTTTGGGCTCTGAGCTCCGTACTCAGATTATTGCATGGTATGCTTTTTCCGTAAAGTTTTTTTGAAATCTGAAAAGTTTATCTAAAGTTCCGTGCATCACACTTGTATTTTCATCATCATTTATAATGAGTATTTCTGTAAATTGATGTGGCTCTCTGCAAAATCACGGCATGTTTTGGAACTACTGAACACGTCAATATAAAATGAGATTTTTGGATATAAATATGCAATTTATCGAACAAAACAGACATGTTTTGTTTAACATGAAGTCCTATGAGTGTCATCTGATGAATATCATCAAAATGTTAGTGATTAACTTTATCTCTATTTGTGCTTTTTCTAACTCCTCTCTTTGGATGGATAAATGGCTGGGTTTTTCTGTGACTTTGTGGTGACCTAACATAATCGTTTGTGGAGCTGTCACTGTAAAGCATTTTTGAAATCAGACACTGTGGCTGGATTAACGAGAATTTTATCTTTAAAATGGTGCCTAATACTTGTATGTTTGAGAAATTTGATTCATGAGATTTATGTTGATTTTTATTTGGCGCCCTGCAATTTCACTGGCTGTTGGCAAGGGGTTCCGGTAGCGGAATTCCCAGACCGGTTAACCTGTCTCCCTTTGACCTTGAGAGAGAGAGAGAGGTAAGAGAAACTGTCCGTGTCCGAATATCCATACTAGCATACTACACTGAACAAAACTATAAATGCAACATGCAACAATTTCAACGATTTTACTGAGTTACTGTTCATATAAGGAAATCAGTCAATTGAAATAAATTCATTAGGCCCTAATTTATGGATATCACATGACTGGGAATACAGATATGCATCTGTTGGTCAGAGATACTTAAAAAAAAACTCAGTATCTGGTGACCACCATTTTCCTCATGCAGATACTACAGTATGCTACAGGACTGTTTTGCTAGCACAGACTGGAATATGTTCCATAATTCATCCAAAGGCATTGAGGACTATACCAACTCAGTCACCGGCTTCATCAACAAGTGCATCGTCGACGTCGTCCCCACAGTGACAGTACGTACATATCTCAACCAGAAGCCATGGATTACAGGCAACATCCGCACCGAGCTAGAGGTCAGAGCTGCCACTTTCAAGGAGTAGGACACTAATCTGCACGCTTATAAGAAATCCCGCTATGTCCTCAAACAAACCGTCATGACAGAACTAAGATTGAATCCTAGTTCACCAGCTCGGATGTGGCAGGGCTTGCACATTTTTATGGACTACAAAGGGAAACCCAGCCACGATCTGCCCAGTGACGCGAACCTACCAGACGAGCTAAATGCCTTTCATGCTGGCTTCGAGGCAAACAACACTTAAGCATGCATGAGAACACCAGCCGTTTCAGACGACTGTGTGATCATGCTCGCCGTAGCCGATGTGAGAAAGAACTTTAAACAGATCAACATTCACAAGGCCGCTGGGCCAGATGGATTACCAGGGCATGTACTCGGAGCATGTGTGGACCAACTGGCAAGTGTCTTCACTGATATTTTCAACCTCTCCCTGACCGAGTCTGTAATACCAACATGTTTCAAGCAGACGACCATAGTCCCTGTGCCAAAGAATGCGAAGGTATCCTGCCTAAATGATTACTGCCCCGTAGCACTCATGTCGCGCTTTGAAAGGCGGGTCATGGCTCACATAAACACCATCATCCCGGGAACCCTAGATCCACTACAATTCGCATACCGGCCCAACAGATTCACAGATGATTCAATCTCAATCGCACTCCACACTGCCCTTTCCCACCTGGACAAAAGGAACACCTACAGTGGGGAGAACAAGTATTTGACACATTGCCGATTTTGCAGGTTTTCCTACTTACAAAGCATGTAGAGGTCTGTAATTTTTATCATAGGTACACTTCAACTGTGAGAGACGGAATCTAAAACAATCCAGAAAATCACATTGTATGATTTTTAAGTAATTAATTTGCATTTTATTGCATTGTATAAGTATTTGATACATCATAAAAGCAGAACTTAATATTTGGTACAGAAACCTTTGTTTGCAATTACAGAGATCATACATTTCCTGTAGTTCTTGACCATGTTTGCACACACTGCAGCAGGGATTTTGGCCCACTCCTCCATACAGACCTTCTCCAGATCCTTCAGGTTTCGGGGCTGTCGCTGGGCAATACGGACTTTCAGCTCCCTCCAAAGATTTTCTATTGGGTTCAGGTCTGGAGACTGGCTAGGCCACTCCAGGACCTTGAGATGCTTCTTACGGAGCCACTCCTTAGTTGCCCTGGCTGTGTGTTTCGGGTTGTTGTCATGCTGGAAGACCCAGCCACGACCCCTCTTCAATGCTCTTACTGAGGGAAGGAGGTTGTTGGCCAAGATCTCGCGATAAATGGCCCCATCCATCCTCCCCTCAATACGGTGCAGTCGCCCTGTCCCCTTTGCAGAAAAGCATCCCCAAGAATGATGTTTCCACCTCCATGCTTCACGGTTGGGATGGTGTTCTTGGGGTTGTACTCATCCTTCTTCCTCCAAACACGGCGAGTGGAGTTTAGACCAAAAAGCTCTATTTTTGTCTCATCAGACCACATGGCATTCTCCCATTCCTCCTCTGGATCATCCAGATGGTCATTGGCAAACTTCAGACGGGCCTGGACATGCGCTGGCTTGAGCAGGGGGACCTTTCGTGCGCTGCAGGATTTTAATCCATGACGGCGTAGTGTGTTACTAATGGTTTTCATTGAGACTGTGGTCCCAGCTCTCTTCAGGTCATTGACCAGGTCCTGCCGTGTAGTTCTGGGCTGATCCCACACCTTCCTCACGATCATTGCTGCCCCACGAGGTGAGATCTTGCATGGAGCCCCAGACCGAGGGTGATTGACCGTCATCTTGAACTTCTTCCATTTTCTAATAATTGCGCCAACAGTTGTTGCCTTCTCACCAAGCTGTTTGTGTAGGTCTACAATCTTGTCCCTGACATCCTTGGAGATGGTCTTTGGTCTTGGCCATGGTGGAGAGTTTGGAATCTGATTGCTTGATTGTTTCTGTGGACAGGTGTTTTTTATACAGGTAAAAAACTGAGATTAGGAGCACTCCCTTTATGAGTGTCGAAAGAGACATCTTTCTGATTGAGTGGGGGTCAAATACTTATTTCCCTCATTAAAATGCAAATCAATTTATAACATTTTTGACATACGTTTTTCGGGATTTTTTTGTTGTCTGAGCAGCTAACCGATCGCTGCAGCTGTACATAGTCTATCGGCAAATAGCCCACCCATTTTACCTACCTCATCCCCATACTGTTTTTATTTATTCACTTTTCTGCTCTTTTGCACACCAATATCTCTACCTGTACATGACCATCTGATCATTTATCACTCCAGTGTTAATCTGCAAAATTGTAATTATTCGCCTACCTCATGCCTTTTGCACACAATGTATATAGACTCCCCCTTTTTTCCTACTGTGTTATTGACTTGTTAATTGTTTACTCCATGTGTAACTCTGTGTTATCTGTTCACACTGCTATGCTTTATCTTGGCCAGGTCACAGTTGCAAATGAGAACTTGTTCTCAACTAGCCTACCTGGTTAAATAAAGGTGAAATAAAATTGAAAAAATAAAAAATAAAATAAAAAGGTGCACCTGTGTAATGATCATGCTGTTTAATCAGCTTCTTGATATAACACACCTGTCAGGTGGATGGATGTATTATCTTGGCAAAGGAGAAATGCTCACTAACAGGGATGTAAACAAATTTGTGCACAAAATTTGAGCGAAATAAGCTTTTTGTGCATATACAACATTTCTGGGATCTTTTATTTCAGCTCATGAAACATGGGACCAACACTTTACATGTTACGTTTATATTTTTGTGTGTTTTCCCCAAACACCTTCCTTCCATTTCCATGTATAGATTTAGAGATGGGCTATGAGAGATCATCACTCCTTAACATTAATTATACATGCCATGGAGCATAAACCTGAAGGTCACACTGTTCTAATATACAATATTTCAAATCCATAGGGCTTCTCCTGCTGTGCTTCTTCTTTTCTGCCCATCTGTCTTTTCTACCCTTGTGACTCATATCCTGCCTTTGATATCGTAAATTATACTAGAATACACTGTAATGGAAAACGGTCATTTATACTGTAATGTTGGATATTATCAACAGTAAAATACTGTGAAACAGTTTACTGCAGCATACTGTAAATTATGGTACATTGTGGGAAGATTTGTGGACGGGGAAATAATTGATATATTTCGAATGATTCTGCAAGTCCATCCGACAGAATACAGTACCGTACTGTAAAAAAAACCCTGGCAGGATTCTGCTGTCAATTATGTTCTATAGGCCCACAGAATGCCTTCTCTGTAGCATATTTTGGCCCACTTTTGATCTCTTCATGTTGGCTGTCTTCTCATGCCGTTTTCTATCTAAAAACGATTATCAATACCTTGCTCTTGTTATAGCTTTTAGAAATATACAGTATATTATCGGTAAACTTTACAGTAATGTACTGTTAAACTAAAGTTTATTTGGAATTTACAGAAACATACTGTACCTTGATTTACAGTAACTTACAGGTAACTGGCTGCCGGTAAGTTACTGTAAAAACAATCACCCACAAAACAACAGTGAAAACCCAGGCTACCTAAGTATGATTCTCAATCAGAGACAACTAACGACCTCTGATTGAGAACCATACTAGGCCGAACACAGAAAAACAACCTAGACACACAAAACATAGAATGCCCACCCAACTCACGTCCTGACCAACTAAAACAAACAATTAACACACTAACTAGGGTCAGAAGGTGACAGTACCCCCCTTCCAAGGTGCGGACTCCGGTCGCAAAACCTGAACCTATAGGGGAGGGTCTGGGTGGGCATCTTTCCGCGGTGGTGGCTCTGGCGCTGGACGTGGACCCCACTCCACCATAGTCTTAGTCCGCCTCTGTGGTCTCCTAGGAACGGCGACCCTTGCCGCCGACCCTGACCTGGGAACCCTAAACAACAGGCCCACCGGACTGAGGGACACCTCTGGACTTAAGGGGTAGCTCAGGACTGAGGGGTAACTCAGGACTGAGAGATAGCTCAGGCTGGTTGACGGCTCTGGCGGCCCCTGGCTGACTGGCGGCTCTGGCGGCTCCAGGCTGACTGGCGGGAGACCCTAGCAGCTCCGGCCGGACAGGCGGGAGACCCTAGCAGCTCCGGCCGGACAGGCGGGAGACCCTAGCAGCGCCGGCCGGACAGGCGGGAGACCCTAGCAGCGCCGGACAGGCGGGAGACTCCGGCAGCTCTGGAGAGTATGCAGGCTCTGGCAGCGCCGGACAGGCGGGAGACTCCGGCAGCTCTGGAGAGTATGAAGGCTCTGGCAGCGCTGGACAGGCGGGAGCACCTGTAGCCAAAGAACGGAGAGACAGCCTGGTTCGGGTGCCGGCACTGAGGGTACCGGGCTGGGGACACGCACCTCAGTGTGAGTGCAAGGAACAGGACACACCGGGTTGTGAAGGTGTACTGGAGACCTGGTGTGTATAGCCGGCATCAAATCTTCTGGAGTACGAGGAACTGACACAGGTGACACAGCTAACACGCTCGGACAGCTAACACGCTCCTCAGGGCGAATGCCGTGCATACTACGCCAAACCAACAGCTCTCGCTCTACTCTGTCCAATAACTCCTCAACATTCTCAGACGCACACCTCAACTTCGCCGACTGCTCTGATTTCATCCATGGCTCCTTACGGTAAACAGGGGGAATTGGCTCAGGTCTGACTCCTGATTTTTTTTGGGCTGCCTCTCGGGCTTCCAGCCGCTCTGCCGTGCTAGCTCTTCATAATGCCGCCTCTCTGCTTTCGCTGCCTCCAGCTCTGCTTTGGGGCGGCGATATTCCCCTGGCTCTGCCCAGGGTCCTTTCCCATCTAGGATCTCCTCCCAAGTCCATTTCTCCAAATAGTGCTGCCTCTCCCACTGCTGCTGCTGCTGCTGCCTCCCCTGCTGCTGCTTACCATGCCACTTGGTCCTTTTGTGGTGGTGTAATGGTGTAATGATGTAATGGTTTTCGTCCTCTTCGTCTGAAGAGGAGAGGCGAGAAGGAACGGAGGACCAATATGCTGCGTGGTAAGTGTCCATGGTTGTTTATTTAAACACATAAACTAAACACTCCATACAAAAACAATAAACGTAACGTGAATAACCAAAACCGAAAACAGTACCGTGTGGTGTAAAACACAGACACGGAAACAATCACCCACAAAACAACAGTGAAAACCCAGGCTACCTAAGAATGATTCTCAATCAGAGACAACTAACGACACCTGCCTCTGATTGAGAACCATACTAGGCCGAACACAGAAAAACAACCTAGACACACAAAACATAGAATGCCCACCCAACTCACGTCCTGACCAACTAAAACAAACAATTAACACAATAACTAGGGTCAGAACGTGACAGCTGGCTCCTTAACATCATTGAGGAGTGCCTTGTAAGAGGCTAGTATTTGTTCTACTTGTTCGTGAGAGTGCTGTACCAATTGAGCTGGTATGTTATTTAAAGTGATATAATTTATTGTTGATATGCCGTAATGTGTACCTAGCAAACAACCTGCTTGCACTAATCCCATGTAATTACAGTAAAATACAGTGAAATTCAAAACCCATTTACTTTTTAAATTACAATTTAGTCAATTCTACAGTATTGTACTCTGTGTCATTACACAGTACTTGCTTTGATACTGTATTTAGATTACAGAAGGTGTATTGCAATATCAAATATAGTAACTTATTTGCCTCTTTACTGCCTGTGAGTTACTGTCAAATTTACAGCAACCCCTTTACATTATACTGGAGACTAGAACCAAACAGAATATACGCAGATAGAATATAATGAAATACAGCTGAATAGAACCTAACCAAGTACAGGAGAACAGAATAGTGTTACCTGGACTGGCATGGCCCACAGGTTGGGACAGAGGAAGAAGAACCACATGAGCTGGTTGGTATCTATGGCTACCAGGTTGCAGATCTGCCCCACTGTCAGTTCTCCCATGGACATATTGGAGGTGCACAGCCGCATGATCTTGTTGTAGATCTTAGTCTGGAAGGAGAAGTCAGTCAGACACATCATAGGGAAACAGATCATGTATAGTTACCAGAGGACCTCGCCTTACTATAACTATAAATGTAGTTTGGCTACTCTCATTCTTAAATGTAGTTTGGCTAATCCCCTGCTTCTAAGTAATAGAGAATGAGAATAAGCATAATGGGCAGAATGTCTTCACACAAATCTCCATGGACATCAACGTGGGCTGTATGTGAATGTTTGCAGATACCATTTTTGCGTAGTGGTCCCTATTGTGCATAGGCCTACAGTACAGTACCTGTATAGCCCCTCGTAAGTTGATGCCCGTCTCGATGGCCACATAATACGAGGCCTGGAGGAAGGTTCTCTGCAGGATCAGGGCAAAGAACAGCAGCACGGCCAGCACGTATGCATTCGCCAAGAACTCTTGAGAGGAGATAAAGTAGACCCCCAGCAGCTTTATCTGAAAGCAAAGCGAGTGACACAGACATATGGACCCAGTCAGTCAGCACCCCCACCCCCCAGTCAACGGATCAAAGAAAACACATACGGCGAGTCTGACTGAGACTGTCATGACAAGTTCAAAATCTCTCAAAGAGAATATGTACATCAGAGTGGAAAATGGTTTGATTTTCTATAAGGAAATTACATGAATTCCTACCCCATTGAGAAAAATAACTCCCAGACATTCCCTAAGATGATCAATGAACGAACTACTTAAAAGTAATCCGCTGTACCTTTCTTATCGAACACTCTTGATCATGCCAGCTATTCTTGGCACACTCTCCCTCTTTCTGGCTGTACTGTAATGATGATGGATGTCTTTAGAGTCATTCAGTTCTCCTAGTGAATCACACCAAGGTTGGGGTCATACTGTATCAAATCCACTATTTTAAGGATGTTCAATCAATGACAGAAGTCATCCTTCAGGTGCTGTCCCTAGCCTTGGATTATGCAGTTAAGGGTCTCAGGTGAGAAAGATATATTTGTTCTCACATCTCTGAGGAGCCATTAAAACTAGGACAGGTAATATGTCATTCGAGTTTAGATATAATTTGGCAAGTCTCTTTCTCACACTCTCTCCCTCTTCCCGGTCTCTCTCTCTCTCCCTCTTCCCGGTCTCTCTCTCTCTCCCTCTTCCCGGTCTCTCTCTCTCTCCCTCTTCCCGGTCTCTCTCTCTCTCCCTCTTCCCTGTCTCTCTCTCTCTCCCTCTTCCCCGTCTCTCTCTCTCTCCCTCTTCCCAGTCTCTCTCTCTCTCCCTCTTCCCCGTCTCTCTCTCTCTCTCTCCCTCTTCCCGGTCTCTCTCTCTCTCCCTCTTCCCCGTCTCTCTCTCTCTCTCTTTCTTGCCGTCTCTCCCTCTCTCTTTCACACACTCATACACAGAGACATTTCACAATCTTTAATGGTACACAGTCAACTCCTGTCCTAAATGTATGTCAATTGAATGCAAATGAATACTTTGTTTGAGTACGCTGCCCTTCAAGTTCCAGCTTTCCATTTCTCTCTGGACATCTGGACGCTCCATTGCAGGGATTCACAACAAGTTATTGAGAAGTTCCAAGCCATTGCATTTATCAATAGTTGACGACACCTCCTTTTCTTGTCAGCCTACAGTCTCATGGCATCATTTTTTTTTAGCTCAACAGCACTCTGTAATCTCTTCCAGGGGCGACTATTTCAGTCTAACCTCGGCCCAAACACAATGTCGAGATGGCGCCAGAGCCAGAAAAGAACGCTTTTTGCCTTCTATGAGTGTCTACAGATAACAGGTCCACCCCACTGTTTCCAAATCATCTCCTCTTATTCATCTCCTCTTATTCTTATTCAGTTCCGTAACCTCTGACAAAATCATAAAATACCTTTTATTTCGGAAGAAGGCATTTACCTTCTGCTTTCTACACGTAGCTACAGAACTGTTACTGAGGCAAATCAGCAATGTTCCATTACGCAACTCTGTGACTTTCAAACAACAAATGGAGGATCTATTATTACAGCAGGAGAGGAGATCTGACAGATGCGTCCATTTCCTGTCTGCTCTGAGTGGAATATGAGAGTTTGAGACAGACCGACAGACAGAAAGCAGCACGGTGAGGTCGCCAGTCATTAGCCTCATAAATACTTAATTGGCTTAAAATGAGGAGTTCACCTTTGAGGATAAGTGTGTCCTCCTTTTGGAGGACCTGACCTTTAGAAAAAACAGGGAGATCAAGTGTGTGTGTGTGTGCATGCACCTACAGTTGAAGTCGGAGGTTTACATACACTTAGGTTGGAGTCATTAAAACTCGCTTTTCAACAACTCTACAAATTTCTTGTTAACAAAATATAGTTTTGGCAAGTCGGTTAGGACATCTACTTTGTGCATGACACAAGTCATTTTTCCAAACATTTTTTACAGACAGATTATTTCACTTATAATTCACTGTATCACAATTCCAGTGGATCCGAAATCAGCCAATACCCCAGAAAGAAAATTGTAGACCTCCATAAGTTTGGTTCTTCCTTGGGAGCAATTTCCAAATGACTGCAGGTACCACGTTCATCTGTACAAACAATAGTACGCAAGTATAAAACACCATGGGACCATGGAGCCGTCATACCACTCAGGAAGGAGACCCGTTCTGTCTCCTAGAGAGGAATGTACTTTAGTGCGAAAAGTGCAAATCAATCCCAAAACAACAGTAAAGGACCTTGTGAAGATGCTGGAGGAAACAGGTACAAAAGTATCTATATCCATAGTAAAACAAGTCCTATAGTGACATAACCTGAAAGGCCACTCAGCAAGGAAGATGCCACTGCTCCAAAGCCACCATAAAAAAGCCAGACTACGGTTTGCAAATGCACATGGGGACAAAGATCATACTTTTTGGAGAAATGTCCTATGGTCTGATGAAACAAAAATAGAACTGTTTGGTCATAATGACCATCGTTATGTTTGGTGGAAAAAGGGTGAGGCTTGCAAGCCGAAGAACACCATCCCAACCGTGAAGCACAGGGGTGGCAGTATCATGTTGTGGGGGTGCTTTGCTGCAGGAGGGACTGGTGCACTTCACAAAATAGATGGCATCATGAGGCAGGAAAATTATGTGGATATATTGAAGCAGCATTTTAAGACATCAGTTAAAGCTTAAAGGGTCTTCCAAATGGAAAATGACTCCAAGCATACTTCCAAAGTTGTGGCAAAATGACTTAAGGACAAAGTCAAAGTCAAGGAGTGACCATCACAAAGGCCTGACCTCAATCCCATAGAACATCTGTGGACAGAACTGAAAAAGCATGTGCGAGCAAGGTGGCCTACAAACCTGACTCAGTTACACCAGCTCTGTCGGGAGGAATGGGCCAAAATTCACCCAACTTATTGTGGGAAGCTGGTGGAAGTCTACCCGAAACATTTGACTCAAGTTAAACAATTTAAAGGCAATGCTACCAAATACTAATTGAGTATGTAAACTTCTGACCCACTGGGAATGTGATGAAAGAAATACAAGCTGAAATAGATCATTCTCTCAACTATTATTCTGACATTTCACATTCTTAAAATAAAGTGGTGATCCTAACTGACCAAAGACAGGGAATTTTTACTAGGATTAAATGTCAGGGATTGTGAAAAACTGAGTTTAAATGTATTTGGCTAAGGTGTATGTAAACTTCCGACTTCAACTGTGTGTGTGTCCTTGCCCATCAGTGTTTGTAGGGATGGGCAAAAATGACAAAATATAGATACACAATAGCAATGTATCAAAATAAAGTACAAAATACTTATATTTTGTAATGTAGTTAATTAAAATACATGTAGCCGGCACAAACAAAACAAGTAGCCGGCACAAACAGCAACAACATTCTCAGTAACGGTTACAAAAAGGTTTTACTTGCTATGACTGTGATATGTTGTTGTTTAACTACCTTAGTTGAGAAAGTAAATGACCAAAATGTAAAAGTACATGTGAAAATGAATATACTGGGTGGAGCTAATTAGAATAATACTCAGCATGCTTTACATTGTTAAATATACATTTAGTTAATTTAGCAGACGTTTTTATCACACCATAGTGCTATCAGACTTCTGATACCAACACACAACAGGGTGAAAGGTGGCCACAAAATGTGAACCGCTATAAAAAAATAAAATGGGATAGAAAAGTAATTTTGTATTTTGAAAATACAAAATACATTGGAGTGTAGTTCACCCCAGTGTAATTGAAATTACAAAACACTCAGAAGTCATTACAATCTCTGAGTATACGTGTGGGCTGTCTGTATCTAACTCCCTAGCTGTGACCAGAGATGGGCAGTATTTCTGTTACATTTATTTTAAATACGTATTTAGTATTTTGTCATTTGTATTTCACCAGCCTGAACCACAATCCAATGCATTTTGGAACAAGATACTTTCGAAATCTCTAATTTGTATTTTCAAAATAACATTTTTTATAGCGGTTCACAACTTTGTGTCCCACTTTCACCCTGCACTGGTCGTAACATATTTTTGTTACCGTTATGATGTAGTGAAGGTGTGTACTTGTATTGTATTTAGAAATGTCAATATATCTGTATTTTTATGTAAATACACTCATTTTCTAAAGTATTTACTATTTTATTTTGATACATTGGTCTTTAAACTGTCTTGTATTTGCTACAAGATACATTTGGCGGAGATGCTCCCTCCTCCTCCTGACCATCAATTTTGTGTCTCTCTTTCACCTTGCATTGGTATTGGAAGTCTGATAAATTACCAAAATATAAATGTAAAAATTAACACTTAGTATTATTGTAATGTGCTCTGCCCCCGAAACAAGCCCAATAATAATACCTATTGTTTTTTGTAATTGTTACATTTATGTCATTTAGCGGACACTCTTATTCAGAGCGACTTACAGTCAGTGCAAGTCAGTCCAAGGTAGATAAACAACCACATATTACATTCGAAGTAAGTAAAACGTTTTTCTTTTGTATGTTACTGTTACAGAGAATGTTGTTGTGGTGCTGGCGTGTACTTGCTACTGTATTTTGTATTTTGAAATGACAAAATAACTGTATTTAATGTAAATACAATACTTTGCAAAGGTAGTTAGTATTTTAGTTTGATACATTGGTTTTTAGAGTATCTTGTATTTGTTATTTAAACCCCAAAATTTGACCATTACACTGGTAGTTACAGGTGTGGCTATACAAAACGTTGCCAGAGATTTTTCAACTAAACTGATATTTCCGATACTATTTTTGTCCTCATATAATGTCGGTGTCCAGTTGCATGGGGGTCTGTATGAATTTAGAAAATGCTCCATTATTAAAATAAATACAGTTTGGGGTCCATAAAGTAATCCAACAATGTGTACGCCGTCTTCTCTCATTGATCGTGACAGGGGACATCATGACATGCGGCCCTTTGGGGTGGCACCTGTCTCAATCAATGAGAGAAGATTAGAAAAATACACACATTGTTTGATTACTTTCACAGACCAAAACATTTATTTACTTTAAAAACTGAGCATTTTCTTAATTCAAACAGACCCCCTGCAACTGGACACTGACATTTAATGAGACTCCTGTTTCCACAAATCGAGGTATCGCCAATATCAGGTTAGTTGAAAAACCTCTTGCAACATTTTGAAGCCACACCTGTAACTACCAGTATAATGGTCAGATTTTGGGCGGATGGCTCACATTATCTGGTGTTAGAATCTGTAGCTACCTCTGACCCATCGATCTGACGTCCAAACTTTCTTGATTAGCTAACATGATTGATTTACTTTCTTACATTTCTTGATGTATACACAATTAAGCTTTTAGCTGCCATGTATAAAAAAAAAATGTTTTTTTTAATTATATGTATATAATATATACATATATATAATAATAAATCATATATATATGTATATAATAAAAAATCATATATTCTCACCGGGGGCTGTATGGTGCGATTCTCCTTGCTGATGTGGTGGACGATGCCAGAGATACAGAGAGGCCCAGCGAAGCCCAGCAGGTCAGCCAGGAAGCGAAAGGTGATGCTGATGATGAGGGGACGTCCAAACGCCTGGCATAGGGCCCTCCAGATCCACTTAGGGTCCTGTGGCATGGAGCCCAGAGGCCTCTGCAAGGGGACGAACATCATGATTACAGTATATCAGGTAAAAGAAAGTGAAGAATCACACAGCATATTCGCCAGTGTTAACTAGAGTTGATATTTCAGTCTAGTATTTCTTGTGTTGATTCAGGTGTTAAATGAACTGTGTAAGTGTTTAAATTAACACACATTGTGTCAGTGTTAATAACCAGTGTTAAACCACAACCACGGCCATTGTTATATTTCACAGCGTGCTAATTTGCAGGTTCATTGTTTTAACTGTTTGTTTCAATATCTATTATTTTTATTAATCTTATGCTACTCAAATATAAATAGCGTAGAACATTTTTATCCAAATTGGTTACTTGGGTTTATTGCACTCGTTACTGAAATGGTTGTTCCTTGTTTAGATGGTTTAGGTAGTTTCATATCTTCAACGACCCAATCCAGAAGTCATTCTGAATGCAGGTTGTGGGTGAATACAAATTCCAAATGTTAGACATCTCCACTCTGGCTGGATTCCAATAGGAATTACACTTCACTTTGCAAGCCATCATAATGTAACTTGCAGGCCTGAAAACAATGAGGTTGGGGGCACTGTATTAGGGTTAAAACTAGGCCCTCAAAATAAGGTTGTATTAACTAATTGTATTGTGTTGAAGAATACAATTTAAATCATAATGGATGTGCTTATAATCTCACTTGGTGAAGGCAACAGGCCAAAGAAAATGGACTGCAACAACCATTTCTCTGTCACTAACAAACACAATCATGGGTGGTAAACTTACAATTGATCAGAAAGGCAAGGCACGCTGTGAAATATACAAATAAGGTTTTACATTAAGCAGTGTGCTCATTTAATACTGAAATTTGTGGACCCATATTGACACCGGACCAGTGTTGAATTGAACACTGTCAGTGTTGATTTAACCCTGGAGAATTTGCCGTGCAAGATTCAAGTAAAGTGCTATCTAAGTTCCTATTAAGGGATCGGAATACATTTCTGCTGTATTGCAGCGGGTCTCATGGTCAGTTCTTTCTAAAAAAAAAAAAAGGTCTTCCAACAGAAAAACTAGGTCACACATCAAACGGCTGTTAACATGACATGAAAAGGTAATTGGTCCGGGGGAAAAACAACAACTGCATACCCAAAAAAACTACAGAACTAGGACAAGCATGGAACCCCTGTTGGCTCGCTGTTTCTGTTGCATCTTGGGATTCAGTGTTTAATGAGGGAAGAAGGAGAAGAGCGTAGTTCTCGTGCTTCTCATCTCAGTGGTTCCCTAGTAATGATGTCCTCCCAGTTCTGCCATCTCATGAGTTCAGTTTTAATCCTAGGATACTGTGACCTCACAGAAGAGATTAGCTCAGATCCTTCAATAACACCAGCATTCAGGCACTTGTGTGCAGTCAAAATGTTTGCCTGATCTCAATATTTTAAACAAAGGTTGAAACCCTCCTTGTATACTGTATGAAGGATAAATATTCAGAGGCCAAACATTTTGTATGTTAAACTATTTATTGTAGTTATACCCCTGCCGCTGACTTAGCGTGGTGTGATGTTTACACATTTAGAGTTTGTGATGATCAGAGAGAGTGGCTGGCTACTCTGGCTAGAGTAGTAAACAAGCCACAGCCTCTCGGTCTGTGTGTGCGCATGTGCACGTGTGTGTGTCCTGGCTTTCCCACTCCTCTCTAGGGGGTGAAGGTCCTGGCTTTGAGGCAGCCTCTGGTCAGGCTTTTTGATGTAGAGAGCACAGGGGCAGATACATAAATAAACAAATAAACCAAATTTGGTTCTTCCCGACTTCCGAAAATGACCTTGGTGTGTGTGACTTTCCTGTTTCATGGACACAAATGTGCACGTCACGTCCCAAGCCATTCATGCGTTCTAGCTCATATAGGATTTGTCACTACACACTAACTGTCATAATCAGACCCTATGGCCATTGTCCCTTGGGCCCCATCTCAGCCAAATCCAAATATGTATTTATGCATATATGGTTTCTAGTTTGACAGCAACAAACAGATGTTCTGCTCATACCCTAGTGCTGTACTGTAGTGTAAATACCCATATGCTTGTTTTAACGCTGCACTTGTTTCAAACCACCCCAGAGCGACTTACATGTAGTGTATTCATCTTAAGATAGCTCGGTGAGACAACACATCCCAATCGTATAAAATACCTTTCCCATCAACAAAGTAAGAGACCAGAGGTGGTGAGACCAGAGGTGGTGGAGTGGAGTTCTCAGGATGGGATGTAGGGTTTGAGCATAACCTGAAGGTAAGAAGGTGCAGAGTAGCAGGGTGACATGGGAGAACTTGGGAAGTTTGAACACCAGGCGGGCTGCGGCATTCTGGATAAATTGCAGGGGTATGATGGCACACGCGGGGAGCCCAGCCAACAGAGTGTTGCAGTAGTCTAGACGAGAGATTACAAGTGCCTGGATTAGGACCTGCTCCGCATCTTGTGTGAGGAAAGGTCATCCTCTACGGATGTTGTAGAGCATAAACCTGCAGGAGCGAGTCACTGATGTTTGCAGAGAACGACAGGGTGTTGTCCAGGGTCACACCAAGATTTTTGAGTAGTTGAGTGTCATCCGCATAGCAATGATAGGAGAGACCATATGAGGATATGACAGAACCCGAGCGACTTTGTGTGAAAAGAGAAAAGAGGAGAGGGCCTAGAACAGAGCCCTGTGGGACACCAGTAGTAAGAGCATATGGTGCAGACAGATTCTCTCCACGCCACCTGGTAGGAGCGACTTGCCAGGTAGGACGCAATCCAGGAGTGTGGAGAGGAGGATCTGATGGTTCACAGCATCAAAGGCAGCAGATAGAGTCAGCTGTGGCAGAGCGGAGAACCTCTGACACAGATACGAGCGGTCTCAGTTGAGTGAGTCGCCTTGAAGCCTGACTGGTTAGGGTCAAGAAGACGGTTCTGAGAGAGATAGCGAGAGAGTTGGTCAGACGTGGTTCTTTCAGTGAGACACAACACGTGGCAGGGAACAGGGGTCAAGGATCAAAGGTCACAACAGGGTCAGGGTTTTCCAGTGCACACTAGACTCCGAGGTCAATGAGACAGTCCGGGCTGCTTGTGAATCCGCACCCCACGTCCTTCCAGGAGGAGAGGATTAAAGAGATGGAGAGATGAAGTAGAGAGATGGAAGGGAAAAGAAGACTAAAAGATTAAGAGGAGCAAGGTCATTATCATTCTACTGTGAACACTGCGACTTTTTGACCCCTCACAGGGTGAAAGAACTCGACTTTTCATGGGAAGAAAGTGGGAAGTGTGTGTGTGTGTGTGTGTGTGTGTGTGTGTGTGTGTGTGTGTGGTGACTGGGTTTGTCCCTCTGCTACTCTGTGTGATGATTAAAGTCTCAAGTTTCACACATATTCACGGTTGTGTCAAATCAACATATAAGCAAAATAACATTATTTAGCCTGCAGAGTTACCAGATATGGCTTGGGATGTTACATGATCTTATTTCCTGTGAAACTGGACAGTAACACACAGCAGTAAGGGAACCGGAACGTAGGATGTGTGTGAGTGTGTGGGGGGATATATATATATATATATATCAGTTCAGTGTTAACTAGAAAAGACAATCATCTATTTGGAAATCCATCTCAGTTTTACGGATGCATGTCAAATCACCACAGGCCATTGGAGAACAGAGTTGAATTGTTTAGAGAACAAGTAAAATCGATGCTTTTTAGTTACTCCTATTGACATTTTATTGAAACAATCCGACTGGGCAAGCTGCATTGACGCAACCTAACAAAATGCAATCCAAACAGAATATGTCATGCTTCAAAAGAAAGATTAATATCAACCAAAACATACTGTGCAATCTGTTCTTATATAAACACTTAACACTGTATTTATTTGTCACTGTGTGGAACATCCAAGCTAATCCCTGCACTGTAAAAAAAAAATATATATATTGTAATATATACTGTAATATTTGGTACCGTTGTTTTACGGTAACTAACAGGTGCCAGTAGTTACTGTAATATCCGAGCAATGACAAACAGTACATTACTGTAACATTTACTGTATAATACTGTAAAAGTAAATTATACTGTAATTGTAATTAATTCAATTCATTGAGGGGAGGTGGGTGTAAAGTGACTGTTCTACTGGATGTCATAAGGTGAATGCACCAATTTGTAAGTCGCTCTGGATAAGAGCGTCTGCTAAATGACTTAAATGTAAATGTAAATGTTTGCATTTTACAGTGTTTTACTGTAATTACATGGGATTGGTGCAAGCAGGTTGCCTGCTAGGTAAAGTATTTTCCTATTACAGCAAATCAAATATATACACTACGGTTCAAAAGTTTGGGGTCACTTGGAAATGTTCTTGTTTTTGAAAGAAAAGCACTTTTTTTTGTCCATTAAAATAACATCAAATTGAAAGTTCTTGAAATGTTGCACATCGACTGACCTTCATGTCTTAAAGTAACGATGGACTGTCGATTCTCTTTGCTTATTTGAGCCGTAAAAAAAGGGTATGTTACCATAACGTATTTTACTGTATCCAATACTATTACTGTAATCTTTTTTTGACCATTGTTTTTATGAAAACGTACAGCCCACTGGCTGCCATCTCACTCACTCACTCACTCACTCACTCACTCACTCACTCACTCACTCACTCACTCACTCACTCACTCCCATTACCCTCTGACTCTCGAAAGCCTTGCGGAGCTTCAGATAGTTGGTGAGGGCTCGCATGGCGATGGGCAGCTTGCCGATGACCTTGAGGTCGATGGGGCGGCGGTGGGCTGCTGTGATGAAGGTGTTCATCCACCAGTAAGTGGCCTTGGACAGCAGGTTGACAAAGGGCTGCAGGAACCTCACCCCCAGATCCTGCAGGTCCTCTGGGGGTTTCACCTCTGTAGCTTCAGTGAAACACAGGTAGCGCTGTGGGGAGGGACAGAGGGAGAGAGGGGTTATCAACTGGGAAGAGAGAAAAAGACAGATGGAGGATTCACTAAAAGAGAAAGTGCCTAAATAATGAATATATTCAGAACTTAGAATAGAAATGAGAACAACGAAACGAACTACGCAACTATTCACTAATGTATATACAGTTTCGGCAACACAAACTTAAGCCTGCCAAATTTCTGAGAGATAATGATTATCTTGATGGAACTGTGAGCTCATGGATATGACAGATAGTGTCTGATAATTATGTGTGATGTAGAGTATCTGACAGGGAAGCTTGCTCTTTTGTGTATTAAATTATGGGTTGCCTGGTCGTGTCTTTGCGAATGCATCAAACCCTTGGCAAAGCCTCCCTGTATCACACACTGAAATAAGAAACCCTGAACTGTGTCCACTTGAGCTATTCAGCTTTAGAGCTTTGTTGAAGAGAAGTATTATGGCCTGCACTAGGTCAAAGAACGAGGCACACTCCTAGTACCCCGAGCGCTGAAACTGGACGACAGAGTGAAACACTAATGTAACAGAGTCAGTTCAGTTCAGCAGTGAGAGTCTCGGCTTGGGGGAAACTAGGTTACTGAAGAATTGCAGCATCGACACATACAGTGGGGCAAAAAAGTATTTAGTCAGCCACCAATTGTGCAAGTTCTCCCACTTCAAAATATGAGAGAGGCCTGTAATTTTCATCATAGGTACACTTCAACTATGACAGACAAAATGAGAAAAGAAAATCCAGAAAATCACATTGTGGGAAGCTGGTGGAAGACTACCCGAAATGTTTGACCCAAGTTAAACAATTTAAAGGCAATGCTACCAAATACTAATTGAGTGTATGTAAACTTCTGACCCATTCGGAATGTTATGAAAGAAATCAAATCTGAAATAAATAATTATTCTGATATTTCACATTCTTAATAAAGTGGTGATCCTAACTGACTTAAGACAGGGAATTTGTCCTAGGATTAAATGTCAGGAATTGTGAAAAACTTAGTTTAAATGTAGTTGGCTCAGGTGTATGTAAACTTCCCACTTCAACTGTATATACACAAATGTATGTGGAAACCCCTTCAAATGAGTGGAGTTGGCTATTTCAGCCACATCCGTTGCTGGCAGGTGAGAGCACAGTAGAATGGCATTACTGAAGACCTCAGTGACTTTCAATGTGGCACCGTCATAGGATGCTACCTTTCAAACAAGTCAATTCGGCAAATTTCTGCCCTGCTAGAGCTGCCCCGGTCAACTGTAAATGCTGCTATTATGAAGTAGGGGGCTGTGCATTGGCAAAGTGGGTGAGGTTATATCCTTCCGGTTTGGCCCTGTCCGGGGGTATCATCGGATGGGGCCACAGTGTCTCCTGACCCCTCCTGTCTCAGCCTCCAGTATTTATGCTGCAGTAGTTTGTGTCGGGGGGCTAGGATCAGTTTGTTATATCTGGAGTACTTCTCCTGTCTTATCCAGTGTCCTGTATGAATTAAAGTATGCTCTCTCTAATTCTCTCTCTCTCTCTCTCTCGGAGGAGGACCTGAGCCCTAGGACCATGCCTCAGGACTACCTGGCATGATGACTCCTTGCTGTCCCCTGTCCACCTGGCCATGCTGCTGCTCCAGTTTCAACTGTTGGTCATTTATGAACATTTGAACATCATGGCCATGTTCTGTTATACTCTCCATCCGGCACAGGCAGAAGAGGACTGGCCACCCCTCATAGCCTGGTTCCTCTCTAGGTTTCGGCCTTTCTAGGGAGTTTTTCCGAGCCACCGTGCTTCTACACCTGCATTGCTTGCTGTTTGGGGTTTTAGGCTGGGTTTCTGTACAGCACTTTGAGATATCAGCTGATGTACAAAGGGCTATATAAATACATTTGATTGGATTTGGTATTGTGAAGAAGAAACGTCTAGGAGCAACCGCGAAGTGGTAGGACACACAAGCTCACAGTTGCAACACACAAACTACCGAGTTCCAAACTGCCTCTGGAAGCAACGTCAGCACAATAACTGTTCGTCGGGAGCTTCATGAAATGGGTTTCCATAACCAAGCAGCTGCACACTAGCCTAAGTTCAGAATGCGCAATGCCAAGCTTCGGCTGGAGTGATGTAAAGCTTGCCACCATTGGACTCTGGAGCAGTAGAAACGTGTTCTCTGGGGTGATGAATCATGCTTTACCATATACCAGTCGACGGACAAATCTGGGTTTGGCGGATGCCAGTAGAACCCTTCCCGCCCCAATGTATAGTGCCAACTGTAAAGTTTGGTGGAGGAGGAATAATGATCTGGGGCTGTTTTTCATGGTTTGGGCTAGGCCCTTTTGTTCCAGTGAAGGGAATTCTTAACTCTACAGCATACAACGACTTTCTAGATAATTCTGTGCTTCCAACTTTGTAACAACAGTTTGGGGAAGGCCCTTTCCTGTTTCAGCATGACAATGCCCCCGTGGACAAAGCAAGGTCCATACAGAAATGGTTTGTTGAGGTTGGTGTGGAAGAACTTGACTGGCCTGCACAGAGCCCTGACCTCAACCCCATCTAACACCTTTCGAAATGAATTGGAACTCCGACTGCGAGCCAGGCTAAATCGCCCAACATCAGTGCCCGACCTCACTAACGCTCTTGTGGCTGAACGGAAGCAAGTGCTCACAGCAATGTTCCAACATCTAGTGGAAAGCCTTACCAGAAGAGTGGAGGCTGTTATAGCAGCAAAGGGGGAACCAACGCCATATTAATGCCCATGATTTTGGAATGAGATGTTCGACAACTGGTGTCCACATACTTTTCAGGTCATGTAGTGTATATGTTTAGAGTTAGTCAGTGTACATTGGGACTCAGAGGACTCTTACCCAACAGATGTCTTTCCTGACTGCAGATGTTGCCAAAGCAACATACAACACTCTCTATATACACAGTCCTTTATCAAAACAGGAATGTATGTATAGACTACTCTGTGTTTGATGGCTGGTAGAAGCCTGAGGCATCATGAAGGCATTGAAAAAATTGCCCATTAGTGATCATGAATATAAACTGTAATTAGAATAAGTGCTGAGATTAGTCCAGTGGTGGTCAGTGCCGTTTATGATTAGGGAGGACAATTTTTTTCCCCTCCACGAGCATGGCCTTATTCTATTACAGCATGTTGGATGACTGTCATTCATATTCCATTCATTCGGTTCAATAACACATAGGTTTAGGCTATTAGATGATACAAAAAAAATGTCCCTACACCCTAGCCTCCGAATGAAAGTTTACAATCTAGGTGCACACAGGCCTTGCACACTCTTGCCTGCATCTAGGTTGTAATCATTAGTCCAAAAGTTTAAAACAAGAGTTTCTATTGGACAAATTCAGGTATTTTCATCCCTGTTTTGTTTGCTTCCATTTACAAAAAAAATTTCAACAAAATCGGCAGTATGAATACAACCCTGGTCATAGCAGCAACGTAGTATTCATTCTAGCCTCTATGCACTCTCTTCTCAGCTCTTCCATTCGTTCGTGGACTTCAATGAACAACACATCAGCTGCATGTGACCAGGCAAAAAAAGCCTTTCCAAGCAAAACCATATCATAACCGCTACACACAGTCTACATCGTTGTCCCCATATTAGCTGAAGTAACATTCTAGTCAATATTGCTAATAGAACTAATGCGTTGGTAAACCCGCTACAATAAGTAACGTTACACTATAGAGTGCTGTTGAGGCTACTGTAGACCTTCATTGCAAAATAGTGTGTATTAATCAATTATTTGGTGCCATAAATATATTTTAGTCTAGTTTTTCAATGTTTTATTTTAAGAAATTCACTGAGAAGAATGGTCCTCCCCTTTCTTACTCTGAAGAGCCTCCGCTGGATTAGTCCCCATCTTAACCAATACAAACCAATGAAGAATGCCAATGATTGCCAAGTGCCCAAGAACCTGATTGCTCTCAACCCCAAGATGGGATGATAAAGAGGAACAAATGGACCAGGTGGGATAGTGCCAAGAGGAGAGGTGACTGCTGTGAGTGGGAAGATCATGACTAAAGCCTCACAACATGGACACGAATCCACCTGCATGTGCACACACTCGCGTGAATACCATTCTCACGTCGAGTATATGTCGTTGTCCTCCAACACGCGCACACAAATAGAGCTTGAAATCCTGATCACCATAATAGCAAGACATCTTCCATTCTTTTCAGAAGAAAATCTCCAGACAGAACTCCCACGGATTAAAATGATGAATAATTCAAACAAGTCCATCCTAAACATCCTATTATAATTAGGGACAAGTAGCGGGTGTCATGCAGAAATCTGGAGGTGGCACGTGCCCTTGTGCCCCCTTTGGGCATGACGCCTCTGATTGTACGACTCACAACAACCTAGCACATTCTGCCTTCGATCTACTTCAGAAACAGGCCTGTAGGCAGCGATATAACATCCGATATACAGGGGCATACAAAAATGCTTGCCCGAAAGAGGGGAGAGCTGATTGAAGCAGAGGAAAAGACAGGATAGAGACGTCCAAACATACTGAGGAAAACAGATGCCCATACACACAAAACACACTAGGATGACACACACACACACACACACAAATACATGCACACCATCCCCCTCTCACACACACTGCTGCTCACCCTGCCCAGTATGACGTTGATTTCCACAGCCAGTAGTAGTCCGTAGATCAGGGCCAGGAGTCCTGTGATGCCGTAGCGGAGTTGTCTCAGGCCGATGCCGTGCTCAGTGTACTTGGCAAACTTGATGGTTTTCATCAGAAAGGCCAAGACCCAGTAGAACAGTAGGGCTTTAGAGAGGATCAGAGAGAAACATTTGAATACCTCAGGACTCATAAAGGGAATCGTCAGTCATCTCAAGTCAACTCCCGACGAATACAATTGGGTTAGGAATGTCCTATACATTCAGATTATGCAGATATCCAGTAAGTAAAAGGAATGTTGTTTCTGGTGAACTGTACACACTGCATAAGGAGTGAACTGTATATCTACAAAGTGAATATCATACATATTATTGAGAATCCATATCATATACATTTTCTAATTCATCCCCCCCCCCCGTCTTTCCTCTGCTTGTGACAGAACTGCTCGTGTTTAAAACTCAAGTGACAATGGGGAATGAAAAGCTGTACTGGAACTGTCAGATTGACTGTGCCTACCTGTTGGAAAGACAACCCACTCACGGCTGCCATCCATTATAAATCCCCAAGACACATCCGAAACAACGTGACCAATGTCATTTTTCACACCTTTTTTTAGATGTTTTATAGGAGAGAAACCATGGTAACAGAGTCTCGTAGGAGTATGCTGAACATTCTGGGATTTGGGGTCTTTTTCCTCCCCGTGAAGTCCGCAGATGTTCATAACAGAAACGTGGCCTGCATCTCAAACACTAACTCGTGTTCTCTCCCCTTCCCCTCCACCCGCTCCCTCCTTGCTCTCTTCTCACCCCTTTCTTTCTTTCTTTCTCCCTCCCTCCCTTCCCTCCCCTCCTTCTCTCTCGCCCAGACTTTCCAGTTGTTTAGTGATGTATGTCCTTGGTTGTTAAGCTCAATATCCATAGAAACAGAGTGAAAAGAAGGGACTCAGTATTGAAAACGGTGGTCGATTCAGATCCTGTTGTAGCAGGTTGCCATGGTGAGTCACAGTCAACGAATCAATCAACAATATAAGTCCTTTCTATAGGGGGTGCAACAATATTAGGAAGGTGTTCTTTTAATGTTTCGTACACTCAGTGTAAGTCCTTTCAGTGTGTCTGTTGTGGCTGTTTTGAAGGTCAATGACTTACAGTATTTGTCAGGCCTGCAGGTGTACTGTAAATCTCTAATGGAAGGCAGAGTCAATAAGAAGCCTATGGAAAAGGTGATCGATGGAAGGATGATTGTGAAGGAAAGTGAAGAGTGAGTACTACTGATTAGAGTTCCACAAAGGCCTTATTCACTGAACACTTCAAAAGATCCCATAAAGAAGAGAGAATGGATAACGGCGTTTGACATATGGCCATACGAGCATATCTCTTCTATGTTCTCTATGGCTATCCATCCCTCCAGCCCCAGCTGTAATCAGAGATTAAAGTCTGTCCAGAAATACCGCCTGTGGGGTCACTCCCTCGACTAACACAGATTGGCAACGCATCGAGGTTGAGGCTCAAGCACTGATGTGAACGAGGGAACTGGAGGAAGAGTGAACGAACATGGGCAGAACGCGGATGAGTTAATGACGCAGGAGGAGGAGGAGAAGAGAAGTATGTGATCAGACGAAGAGGAGGAACATGGCAACTGAGGGGATGATGAAAGAAGTCAACATTGACGATGAGAGAACCGTGAAACGACAAAGACAACCTAGTGAGCACAAGACATTGAAAATACATCATTTCAACCAAAATAAGACGTATTCTTTTCAATGTCTTCTGCTCATAGGGCAATGGACTGATCTGGGACATGGCATAATACATGCCATGTCCCAGCTCAGGATTTTATAGATCCTCTATAAAGAATATTGGCTATCAAATTATAACAACTAGAAGACATTAGTGTTGATGCTTGACGATGTCTCGATGATGCAACAAAAATATTTATTTGGTAATTACCACACAGGAACGTGTTACCGAGTGTTGATATGTCAGTGTAACATTGTTGTTAAAGAATCCAAGTGTTGGTCTTTAACCAGAGTTAAACCATATCTATGGTTTTGCATGTACATTGATTGATTCATTAATCTTATCCTACTCAAATATAAGTAACATTTTTCTAAACTAACCCAATCTGCTCTTTGGACTTACTACACCGGTTTCTGAAATGGTTGGTTCCTTGTCTCATATCTTTGTCTCCCCATCCCAGCAGTCAGCCTGAATTCAGGCTGCGGGTGAATAAACATTTAAAATGTTGAATATCCCCACTCTGGCTGGATTCCAAAAGGAATTACACATCACTTTGCAAGCCATCATAATGCGACTTGCAGGCCTGAAAACCATGAGATTCAGGCCACTGCATTAGGGTAAAACTAGGCCCTCAAAATAAGGCTTTATTAACTACTTGTATTGTGTTGAAGAATTACATTTTTATGATAAAGTATTCACTTAGAATCTCACTTAATGAAAGCCACAGTGGACAAAAATATATTACTGCAAAAACCATGTCTCTATGACCTCGCTACCATCTAGAAAGCGGAGACGGTACAGATGCATCAACGCTGGGACCAAGAGACTGAGGAACAAACAGCTTCTATTTCCAGGCCATCAGACAGTTAAACAGTCACCACTAAGCCGACTTCCGCCCAGTACCCTGCCCCTGAAGCCCAGACACTGTTACTAGCCGGCTACCACCCGGTACTTTACCTTGCACCTTAGAGACCGCTGCCCTTATGTCCAGAACATAGTCAATGAACACTGTAATGGTGCTTACATACTGTATTACCCATTTGATATGTATATACTGTATTCTAGTCTTGGTTTATCCTGCATACTGTAACTACCGCTATACACACACACACACACACACCTTTTCTTTTCACATGCTGTCCATACTGTCTATACACAACATTCACATACGTATATACAGTGGGGCAAAAAAGTATTTAGTCAGCCACCAATTGTGCAAGTTGCACAATTAGTGGCTGACTAAATACTTTTTTGCCCCACTGTATATACGTTTTTGTCCCACTGTAATTATTTCGATTCAAGACCCAGGTCCGGAAGCTGATTTCCTGCAGTTCTATCCATTTTGCTATGGGGTTTTGTACTGTGTATTTATTCTGTATTATCCACATAGCACATTCTATTATTTCTACTACTGTACATTACATTTTAGTTACACCGTTTATATGTGGCAAACACCACATATTTACGTATATACTGGATTCTTGACAAAAATCACTCTAATATACACTATACATACAAAATATGTGGACACCCCTTCAAATGAGTGGATTTGGCTATGTCAGCCAAACCCGTCGCTAACACGTGTATAAAACTGAGCATGCAGCCATGCAATCTCCATAGACACATTTTGGCAGTAAAATGGCCTTACTGAACAGCTCAGTGACTTCAACTGCATGCCACCTTTCCAACAACTCAGTGCGTCACATTTCTGCCCTATTAGAGCTGCTCCGGTCAATTGTAAGTACTGTTATTGTGAAGTGGAAATGTCTGGGAGCAACAACGGCTTAACCGCGAAGTGGTAGGCCACACAAGCTCACAGAACAGGACCGCCAGTGCTGAAGCGCACAGCGCGTAAAAACATCTGTCCTCGGTTGCAACACTCACTACCGAGTTCCAAATGCCTCTGGAAGCAAAGTCAGCACAAAAACTGTTCGTCGGGAGCTTCATAAAATGGGTTTTCATGGCCGAGCAGCAGCACACAAGCTTAAGATCACCATGTGCAAGATCACCATTGGCTGGAATGGTGTAAAGCTCGCCGCCGATGGACTCTGAAGCAGTGGAAACACGTTCTCTGGAGTGACGCTTCAACATCAGGCAGACCGACGGACGAATCTGGGTTTGGCGGATGCCAGGAGAACTCTACCTGCCCCAATGTATAGTGCCAACTGTAAAGTTAGGAATAATGCTCTGGGGCTGTTTTTCATGGTTTGGCCTTCATGGAAGGGAAATGTTAACGCTACAGCATACAGTGACATTCTAGACAATTCTGTGCTCCCAAATATGTGGCAACAGTTTGGGGAAGGCCCTTTCCTGTTTTAGCCTGACAATTCCCCGTGCACAAAGCAAGGTCCATACAGAAATGGTTTGTCGAGATTGATTTGTAAGAACTTGACTGGCCTGCACAGATCCCTAATCTCAACTCCATCGGACACCTTTGGGATGAATTGGAGCGCTGACTGCGAGCCAGGCCTAATTGCCCAACATCAGTGCCCGACCTCACTAATGCTTATATGGCTGAATGGAAGCAAGTCCCTGCAGCAATTTTCCAACATCTAGTGGAAAGCCTTCCCAGAAGAGCGGAGGCTGTTATAGCAGCGAAGGGGGACCATTTTGGATTAAGATGATCAACGAGCAGGTGTCCACATACTTTTGGTCATCAGTGTATGTTGATGTTGGGGCGGTGCATAAGAAGTTGATATAATTGTAAAATTTCCCTTTAAGGGTTTACAAAAAACACCCATAAATCTAGTTGTTTCGACTAATTATTATTAATTAACTTCTTCCACAGCCTTTTTTCCCCATTTACTTTTCGGTCCAATTGTTACAACACCAACAAAAATAATCCTAAATAATAATTTATAGTGTGAGACAAGTTGAGCAAACATTGTTTTCAATTGACTGAGTTTTTGCCAAAGTTCTCTCAAGTTTGGGCCAATTAAAAGTTCAGGTAACACTGGGACCAAAACATTTTATAAACAACAAAAAAAGGCTGTGGAACCAGTTACTTAATAATATTTAGTCGAAACAACTAGATTTTCTTCACAATGTTGTGCGTATGACTTTGTCGGTGGTGGGAATGGCTGGTCTCATCTTTCACCGTCAACTTGCTAGATGGTTTTGATATCCGTTCATCATGATCCTTACACCTCAAAGCACAACAAGCTGCTTCATGTGAACCTTTTCACTCGTGAGTTCCAAATATCTCTAACCGTCACCCCTGCGCCAGTTGTTTCATGCGCACAATTTATTTTTTATTTTTATTTTTTTATTTCACCTTTATTTAACCAGGTAGGCTAGTTGAGAACAAGTTCTCATTTGCAACTGCGACCTGGCCAAGATAAAGCATAGCAGTGTGAACAGACAACACAGAGTTACACATGGAGTAAACAATTAGCAAGTCAATAACACAGTAGAAAAAAATGGGCAGTCTATATACAATGTGTGCAAAAGGCATGAGGAGGTAGGCGAATAATACAATTTTGCAGATTAACACTGGAGTGATAAATGATCAGATGGGCATGTACAGGGACATGCCCATCTGATCATTTATCACTCCAGTGTTAATCTGCAAAATTGTATTATTCGCCTACCTCCTCATGCCTTTTGCACACATTGTATATAGACTGCCCATTTTTTGGTGTGCAAAAGAGCAGAAAAGTAAATAAATAAAAACAGTATAAAAACAGTATGGGAATGAGGTAGGTGAAAAAGGGTGAGCTATTTACCTATAGACTATGTACAGCTGCAGCGATCGGTTAGCTGCTCGGATAGCTGATGTTTGAAGTTGGTGAGGGAGATAAAAGTCTCCAACTTCAGCGATTTTTGCAATTTGTTCCAGTCACAGGCAGCAGAGTACTGGAACGAAAGGCGGCCAAATGAGGTGTTGGCTTTAGGGATGATCAGTGAGATACACCTGCTGGAGCGCGTGCTACGGATGGGTGTTGCCATCGTGACCAGTGAACTGAGATAAGGCGGAGCTTTACCTAGCATGGACTTGTAGATGACCTGGAGCCAGTGGGTCTGGCGACGAATATGTAGTGAGGGCCAGCCGACTAGAGCATACAAGTCGCAGTGGTGGGTGGTATAAGGTGCTTTAGTGACAAAACGGATGGCACTGTGATAGACTGCATCCAGTTTGCTGAGTAGAGTGTTGGAAGCCATTTTGTAGATGACGTCGCGAAGTCGAGGATCGGTAGGATAGTCAGTTTTACTAGGGTAAGCTTGGCAGCGTGAGTGAAGGAGGCTTTGTTGCGGAATAGAAAGCCGACTCTGGATTTGATTTTTGATTGGAGATGTTTGATGTGAGTCTGGAAGGAGAGTTTGCAGTCTAGCCAGACACCTAGGTACTTATAGATGTCCACATATTCAAGGTTGGAACCATCCAGGGTGGTGATGCTAGTCGGGCATGCGGGTGCAGGCAGCGATCGGTTGAAAAGCATGCATTTGGTTTTACTCGCGTTTAAGAGCAGTTGGAGGCCACGGAAGGAGTGCTGTATGGCATTGAAGCTCGTTTGGAGGTTTGATAGCACAGTGTCCAATGACGGGCCGAAAGTATATAGAATGGTGTCGTCTGAGTAGAGGTGGATCAGGGAATCGCCCGCAGCAAGAGCAACATCATTGATATATACAGAGAAAAGAGTCGGCCCGAGAATTGAACCCTGTGGCACCCCCATAGAGACTGCCAGAGGACCGGACAGCATGCCCTCTGATTTGACACACTGAACTCTGTCTGCAAAGTAATTGGTGAACCAGGCAAGGCAGTCATCCGAAAAACCGAGGCTGTTGAGTCTGCCGATAAGAATTTGGTGATTGACAGAGTCGAAAGCCTTGGCGAGGTCGATGAAGACGGCTGCACAGTACTGTCTTTTATCGATGGCGGTTATGATATCATTTAGTACCTTGAGTGTGGCTGAGGTGCACCCGTGACCGGCTCGGAAACCAGATTGCACAGCGGAGAAGGTACGGTGGGATTCGAGATGGTCAGTGACCTGTTTGTTGACTTGGCTTTCGAAGACCTTAGATAGGCAGGGCAGGATGGATATAGGTCTATAGCAGTTTGGGTCCAGGGTGTCTCCCCCTTTGAAGAGGGGGATGACTGCGGCAGCTTTCAATCCTTGGGGATCTCAGACGATATGAAAGAGAGGTTGAACAGGCTGGTAATAGGGGTTGCGACAATGGCGGCAGATAGTTTCAGAAATAGCGGGTCCAGATTGTCAAGCCCAGCTGATTTGTACGGGTCCAGGTTTTGCAGCTCTTTCAGAACATCTGCTATCTGGATTTGGGTAAAGGAGAACCTGGAGAGGCTTGGGTGAGGAACTACGGGGGGCGGAGCTGTTGGCCGAGGTTGGAGTAGCCAGGCGGAAGGCATGGCCAGCCGTTGAGAAGTGCTTATTGAAGTTTTCGATAATCATGGATTTATCGGTGGAGACCGTGTTTCCTAGCCTCAGTGCAGTGGGCAGCTGGGAGGAGGTGCTCTTGTTCTCCATGGACTTCACAGTGTCCCAGAACTTTTGGAGTTGGAGCTACAGGATGCAAACTTCTGCCTGAAGAAGCTGGCCTTAGCTTTCCTGACTGACTGCGTGTATTGGTTCCTGACTTCCCTGAACAGTTGCATATCACGGGGCTATTCGATGCTATTGCAGTCCGCCACAGGATGTTTTTGTGCTGGTCGAGGGCAGTCAGGTCTGGAGTGAACCAAGGGCTGTATCTGTTCTTGGTTCTGCATTTTTTGAACGGAGCATGCTTATCCAAAATGGTGAGGAAGTTACTTTTAAAGAATGACCAGGCATCCTCAACTGACGGGATGAGGTCAATGTCCTTCCAGGATACACGGGCCAGGTCGATTAGAAAGGCCTGCTCACAGAAGTGTTTTAGGGAGCGTTTGACAGTGATGAGGGGTGGTCGTTTGACTGCGGCTCCGTGGCGGATACAGGCGATGAGGCAGTGATCGCTGAGATCCTGGTTGAAGACAGCGGAGGTATATTTGGAGGGCCAGTTGGTCAGGATGACGTCTATGAGGGTGCCCTTGTTTACAGAGTTAGGGTTGTACCTGGTGGGTTCCTTGATGATTTGCGTGAGATTGAGGGCATCTAGCTTAGATTGTAGGACTGCCGGGGTGTTAAGCATATCCCAGTTTAGGTCACCTAACAGAACAAACTCTGAAGCTAGATGGGGGCGATCAATTCACAAATGGTGTCCAGGGCACAGCTGGGAGCTGACGGGGTCGGTAGCAGGCGGCAACAGTGAGAGACTTGTTTCTGGAGAGAGTAATTTTCAAAATTAGTAGTTCAAACTGTTTGGGTATGGACCTGGAAAGTATGACATTACTTTGCAGGCTATCTCTGCAGTAGACTGCGACTCCGCCCCCTTGGCAGTTCTATCTTGACGGAAGATGTTATAGTTGGGTATGGAAATCTCTGAATTTTTGGTGGCCTTCCTGAGCCAGGATTCAGACACGGCAAGGACATCAGGGTTAGCAGAGTGTGCTAAAGCAGTGAGTAAAACAAACTTAGGGAGGAGGCTTCTGATGTTGACATGCATAAAACCAAGACTTTTTCGATCACAGAAGTCAACAAATGAGGGTACCTGGGGACATGCAGGGCCTGGGTTTACCTCCACATCACCCGCGGAACAGAGAAGGAGTAGTATGAGGGTGCGGCTAAAGGCTATCAAAACTGGTCGCCTAGAGCGTTGGGGGCAGAGGATAAGAGGAGCAGGTTTCTGGGCATGGTAGAATATATTCAGGGCATAATGCGCAGACAGGGGTATGGTGGGGTGCGGGTACAGCGGAGGTAAGCCCAGGCACTGGGTGATGATGAGAGAGGTTGTATCTCTGGACATGCTGGTTGTAATGGGTGAGGTCACCGCATGTGTGGGGGTGGGACAAAGGAGGTAACAGGGGTATGCAGAGTGGATCTAGGGGCTCCATTGTGAACTAAAACAATGATAACTAACCTGAACAACAGTATACAAGGCATATTGACATTTGGGAGAGACATACAGCGAGGCATACAGTAATCACAGGTGTTGAATTGGGAAAGCTAGCTAAAAACAGTAGGCGAGGCTAATCAGCTAGCACAACAAACAGCAGGTAAAATGGCGTTGACTAGGCAACTGGGCCGACAGATAAAACAAACAAGCAGAATGGAGTACCGTGATTAATGGACAGTCCAGCGTGCGTCAGCTATGTAGCCAAGAGATCAGTGTCCAGGGGGCAGCGGTGGATGGGCAGGGAAGCTGGGCTGGCGAGTGTTATCCAGGTTTTTTTTTTTTTTTAAACTAACAATGACTAAATAGCTTGTAGCTAGTTAGCTGGTTAGCGTCTGGAGGTTCTTGAGTGTGTCATAAAAATAAAATAAAAATTAAAAGTGATAGCGATTCCGTATCACAGTGGGTGAGGCAGGTTTCCGGAAGGTATAAACAAAATAAAAATCAAAGAGAGATAGAAAGTAAATGGGTTCAGAGTGTTTGGGATGCGGTGAGTCAGATGGTTAGCAGGCCTGTGCTAACAAGCTAACAGTTCGTAGGCCCGGGCTAGACAAGCTAGCCGTTAGCAGGCCGAATTAGCAAGCAGGGAGATAGCGAGGGCTAGAGAGCTAACCTTTGGGGGACGTCGCGATGGAGTGAGTCTGTTTATTCCTCTTCTTGCGGTGACATCGACAGACCGGTCGTGGGCCCGGGTAATTGTAGCCCAGGAGTATGCTACAGGAGCTCTAGTACGCTGGGTGAGCTGGAGACACAGCGTTTCAGAAAGCTCGCGGGCCTTGGCCAGCAGATGGATCTTTGGCGATGTCGCAACGAAAAAGCCTGTTGAAACCACCTCGGACGATTATGTCGGCGGACCAGCCGTGACGATGTCGGAATGTTCTCACTGTTGCGGATCATTTATGTTTGAGGCTTTACTGAGCTGGACAAAGCACTTCCCTACAGTTTCACAAGATCAAGTATGAAGACATTGCTCATCTCTAGTCAGAACAGGCCTTGCACAAATGTTTTCCCCCAGCACATTTTGTGGCTGGTATGCTGTCCCTCCACTTCATCTCGGGCCTAACAATACCTGTACCAATATATCGTCCAAACACCGGCTTCTTGGGCATTATCACTTAATTAGGATTTTCAAATGTCATGCTTTTTGAGCACATAGAAAAGGAAGTAAGGTATTCGAATATTGAAGTAGAACCAGACGCCTGCATTTTTATGTGAAACTCATAGATTTTGGTGGGTAGTCCCTAAATACGTTTTTACAGTTTATAGATGCTGGATCAGTGTTCAATTTGAAACTGTTTAACCCTGGAGAATTTGCTGTGCAGAATCTCATCAGCACCATGTCATGAAAGCATCCTTCTTTACAATCTTAATATTCTCTGCTGACATTTGTATCACTACTTAAAATGTAATTAAGTCGAGCCTCTCTTCACTTTATTTGTTTATTTTTTAAAAAGTTGTACTGAAAAAAATGCAAGATTATAGTCACATAATGTCCTCATTCGCTTCCAGTAAAGAGACACAACAACACCTATTTTAACCTCCCCATGAGGAAAACATCTTTTGATTAGTGAACCAAGGTTGATATTGAATTTTTTTAACTCGCTCGCCTCACTTTAAAAAACAACAACAATATGTTCAACATTAAATGGAATTTTATGGCCTTATTTAATCTAACTGATTTATGAGGATAACTACAGTACAAAGTATATATTTATTTTAACTAACCCCTTTCAACCTAATATCGGTATGGAATACACAAGACTAGAATCATTACACAAAGCAGATCTCTGACTCCTGCTTGATGGACACACATTGAATATTCTATTACTTGGGTTTCTGCCTCGAACTGCAGTAGAATTGAAATCCATCCAATCAGAATAACGCAATTACACTTTAACGATAATTGCCTACAACCTTTACAGTCCTCAAACTCAACTCTGACCCTGGAAACCAGCTCCACTGCATTTTGAAACTTGTTCCCCTGTAATCAGGGACTGATTTAGACCTGGGACACCAGGTGTGTGCAATTAATTAACAGGTAGAACAGAAAACCAGCAGGCTCCGGACCTCGTAGGGTCAGAGTTGAATACCCCTGCTCTAGAGCAAAAAGCCATCTCATCTGAATATAAATGAACCATGCATCTGGGTTTAACATGACATTATTAATGCCTGTGGTTTAGGCAAAACCGCAATGCTGTACAAAATACTTCCTTACATTTGAATTGTATTGATTTGGGCTTAGAAGACCCTAGGGGCCAGCAAGCCTGCAAGTGAGTCATGGTTATCCACCATTCAGTAAAGCCTAGCAAGAGGTTGCTCTCACACGTAACAGTAATTGGGGACATCTTCTACAGCCAGAGGCATCTTTGCGCTACAGGGAGACAGACTTCAGCAGTTGAAGTTTGGAGGCTTGGATGTTTAACACTAGAGCGAGGTGAGCTGTGCATTGAAGTGGTGTGGGCATTCTGGCATCATTTGCACGGTACGGAAGCGCACACACAAACACAGAGTATGCATACACACACACTCTGTTAAAGTGCTTGGAAAACTATGAAGGAGCCTTTACCTAGCAGTAGCTTGGGGAAGTTGGAGGTCTCGATGTTGTGGTAGTAGATGATGGAGGTGATCCCCGCCATGAAGGCCAGGCCTGCAGGCATGTACAGGTGCAGGTGAAGGGACTGGGTGAACCTGGGAGAACACACACGGGACAGAAGGGTTTTAATGCACACACAGATGCACACAAACATGCACAGCTGCACACACACACACATCCCAATTGGATAAGTTAAAATCATTCTATACACACACTCAATGCCGTATAAAAGCTGCAAGCAGACATTGTACTATAGTGAATGGTATTCTAGGGCGAAAGTGCAGGAGGAGAGATCTTCCAATCAATTCACAAACGCATAGGAGAAGCTCTCAGCGCAGACAGGCAATCCTACAGTAATCATGTGTAGGGGACTATAGGGGACACGCATGGGCAATCAACGTGAGAGGAGGAGAACATACAAGGACAGAAGAGAAAGCGAAGAGGTAAAAGCCAGAGAGAGAGAGAAAGAGAGAGAGAGACACACAAGACAAGATGAGAGAGAGAAAGACAGAGCGAGAGAAAGAGTGAAAGTGAGAGAGAGAGAGACAGAGGCAAGGGAATGCAAAGGCTCCGATTGATTTCCTGTAATTATTTAACCTATGACCTACATTTGTGAATCACACACTGTTGGATTGTGGAGTGAGAAGAGGGGGAGACTGATAAGTTGAAGACTAAATAGAGAAAGTTGACAGTGCTGCCATAAAATTAGATAAGGCTAGAAGTGCAGAGGAGGAAGAGAACCTAGTGACCTAGGTGGGGGGGAGCGGGGACAGTTATGAAAAGAGTACAGTCTACAGCAGAAGCAGTCATTGAGAGGAGCAGAGGAGTTGAGAAGTCTGATGACACTGCTAGCTTTGCTAAAGATCCACTCGTGTTCAATGTTATGGAGGTGTACGGTCATTGCAATGTACTGGGGAGTCGGTGATGTCAAACATGGGGCGTGATTCCAGCGGAAGGGCAGGCGGAACGGACTCACCCATCGGAGACGACGCCCTCTGCGATCTCACAGACCAGGACGAAGAGGAGGACGAAGGTGAGGAGCCAGCGCAGGTTGTGACCAGGGAAGTGCAGCCAGGTGCTGTGGTGGATGTGCACCTTGGAGCTCTGGCTGCCCCAGCCTTTCAGAACACAGCAAACACAACAATGACACAGGAAACAGGATATTAGCTTCAGAGAACAGCGTGACATTTATCTGATCTGTTGGGCCGGTGAGAGTCAATTCCCAACTAAGCATCCGCAATAATATTATACATTTTACTTGTCTATGGCCGGGATTCAATCCAATCCAGCTCTTTCAGCTATGCACATCCTAAAGGTCAATGTTTCATAGTTCGCGTAGACCTCATTCATGGTAAACACTACAAAATGTTGGCTCAATAAAAATGTACACTTAATTGGCAAGCGTGCGATAAGGTGGATCTACCGCTGATCAGATGAAATACCGGCCTAAAAGAAGACACCACAGGAGGCTGTTGGCACCTTAATTGGGGAGGACGGGCTCGTGGTAATGGCTGGAGCGGAATGGTGTCAAATACATCAGAACCACGGGTTCCACGTGTCTGATGCCACTCCTTTCCAGACATTATTATGAGCCGTCCTCCCCTCAGCAGCCTCCACTGGAAGACAATTCAGGCTATTGATTCCCGTAGAGACTATGGAGGGGACACACAAAGTCCACTTCGGGTGTATTACAATTCATGACCTTGGCTTAACAGCGGATAGGATCAATAATACTGACTCCCCGGTACAACCTTGAAAAACGGTGAGCCTAACAAGAAAGTTGGCCCTGCGAGTCACAGGAGTAGGACTTGATTAAAAGGTCATCAAAGGGGAGTCAGTGGCGAGTCTGTCAAGGTCCTCACTGTGAGGTGGGTCACCCTCCGGGGGCCTGCAGCTAGGCGTGTCTAGATAGAGAGAGAGCAAAGATACTGTACCTTGCCTGAGACCGCCATTCCAGTTAGCTCTTAAAAGCTATTATAAAGTAGCACGCTCACACACCTTACGCGCTGCTAGGTGCACGAAGAAAAATGCAGCTTGATAAAAAGAAAGCACATTGGTGATCGAGATGTTTCCGACATTTAAATGGATCTTATTTACCAATGTTACGGTCAAACAACCTGCTTCAGAAGGCCTCTAGACCAACGGTGTTGTTGGAGTATGTATTTTTATTACAGTGAGCTACTAAAACCTAACACCTCGAGCAACTGGCTACGGTGGTGTTTGAGCCAGGCAGTACCCGCCGGTCAGTTACATCTGCGTTTAAAAGGAGCGTAGCAGCTTACTCCGCTGTACCCCTGGGTTATTAAACACAACGCCTGGTCCTAACTGACCAAATGCTTATATCCTTAAACTGACATAACAATCTAATTGCTATGGGTTTCCTTAGCAATGCATCCAACTGCTGCTCCCGACAACACCTCCCTACTAATTACATTATAATATCTGTTGGGGAGGTTAAGTTAATTAGTATGCTGTGTGTGTAACTGAAGCTCTGCAAACATTACGACGCCCATGGCTGAGCGGGAGATTCATCTCTCAGGGTCACTAGGCACCTTCCCTCTGACCTTCTCATCCGATTGGTTTTGAGGAGGTGAGAGGGTGCAAAGGGATCAAGGAAATGCAATTGAGATTCTCCCACAGGCTCAAGGTGACAGGGAGGATGAATGAGGGAGAGAGAGGAAGAGGATTTTCTCTTTTAGTCGTCCTTTGGAGCTAATCTTCCACGAGTCCTTAAACATTCAAATACCATTTCTAATACAATCACATTTTCACATAATGACACTGTAACAAACAGGCATAATACACTGACATATTGACCAGATAAATACTCTTAACAGTCTGAAATTATAGATTGGTTCCTTCATCTGCCATAGTCCTGCACAAACTTCCAATTTATTATATTTAAATGGTTCTAAAGTGCTGTTTGAATTTATATATTGAAATATTTCTGGTTAGCTCAGATAAATTATTCAATCTCTTTATTGCTCCAAGTCTAAATGTTATTTTGCCTATTTCTCTTTTCTGTCTGGATAATACATGATAATACATGAATGTCTGTCTCTTACCAACTGAATACTGCTGTGAATAGAGTTTGGCCGTTCTAAATGGTGTACAGAACAGTAGTTCACCTGACTCTCAATTCATGTTTGGGTTGTTTGCTTAAAAATCTTCCCTGGTAAATATTTAGCTATCCTTCCGATCATGCCATGCCATAGAAAATGTTTTTTTTTTTTACATCGATGATTTATTTGAGACGACCATGTTAAGCAGGTGTCTAGCAGCACTCCTAGTAGTGTGGTTTCTGCCACTTCCTCAATTTGTACTCCCCCCATACTTAATTGTATCCCATGCTGTGTTGGCCTTTTCCTGGTGGAACAGACCAACATAACCTTGGTTTTCTTGGTGTTCGAAACAAGTTGGTTCAGACAAACCCACTCCTTGATATTTCCCAGATCTACTTGTAGAGTATGCTGTACCTTTTGAAACGATTGTCTTGCTGTATAAACTATAGTATCATCCGCAAATATAGTAGCTTGAGTTTCAGATGAGGGCTCATGAAAGCCGTTGGTATATATTAAGTAAAGAAGTGGCCCAAGGCAGCTGCTCTGCGGTATTCCACAGTTTAACGCATGAAGGGAAGAAAACGACCCATTGATATAGGTACACTGTTTCCTGTCAGTTAGATATTACTGTACCCAATTCAATGCTGACTCCTTCAAAAAAATATTTAATGATCCACTAAATCAAATGCTGCGCTAAAATCTAAAAATAGTACACCCACAACTACTATCAATAGCATTGAGCCACTGGTCAGTCATGTCAACAAATGCAGTGGAAGTGGAATGCTTTTTGCGATAAGCATGCTGATTGGCTGTGATAAGATCATTATTTTCCATATACTCCCATATTTGTCTACTCATAATACCCTCCAATATCTTACTGAGGGAAGGGAGTAGACTGATTGGTCGACTATTGGCAGGAGTAATGGGTTCTTTGCGGTCTTGGATTGGACACAGTTTAGCATGCTTCCATACATTTGCAAATGTCCCCTTTTCCAGTGACCAATTAAATATGTATTTCAATGGAGCTGCAATCTGGGGAGCAGCATAGCGAAGTAAAAAATTGTCCATAAGATTTAACCTGTAGATTTACCATTGGGTAATGACTTCAACAGGTTTAACACCTCGTCTACTGACACCATTTATAGACGAAAAGAGCAGGTTTGTTCACTCATAATATGATCATCAATCCATTGGACAATAGCTTGTTTGGAAGAATGGGTATTTACAGTATCGCGCAGTAAATAAATGTTCTTGGTAAAAAATATACATGTAAAATGATTGGTAATATCAGCTGGTTTTGTTATTGTTCATCCGTCAACCTCCACACTAGATGGGCATGATGAGATGGATGTACCAAGGAAGCCCTTAACTGTATTCCATACCTTTTTACAATTAATAAAATCATTTTTGTAAAAATAGATTTTTTTCTTATGATTTAATTTAACTGCATAATTACATAGTGTTCTATAATACTGTTAATAAATGTGTAGTTTAGATTTGGCTGCCGAAAGGTGACCTGACCATTTGTTTCAAACCACAGCTCTCGGGCATATCTCATTCATTGAGTTATATTTGAATTATTATGATCCTTCCAATTTATATTAAAACCACACAAGATAAATACATCTCTGTTACTATCTGTGGCCTGGTCAAACCCAGATAGGACACCGTATATGATTCTGAATGTACAGTGCTATACCCACATCATTCCTATTCCTTTCTCTTCTCAGTAGACTATATCCATGAATGTTAATTTGCCCATCATTTACAGATGCATCTAAATGTGTTTCGGTCAAAGCTCAAATATGAATATTACATATGTTGACCATGTTAAAAACCTGACGTTTTTTGTTAGGAAGGCTACATACATTAACCTGAGCTATATGCAACCCTTCCCTTGTCAAGTGAAGATCAGTAGAGCAGTATTTATTACAGATTATCAGATTATTATTATTTATTATCAGTATTTGTTACAGATTTGAACATTGGATTAAAATAGTTACTCAAATCAAATCAAATTTATTTATACAGCCCTTCGTACATCAGCTGATATCTCAAAGTGCTGTACAGAAACCCAGCCTAAAACCCCAAACAGCAAGCAATGCAGGTGTAGAAGCACGGTGGCTAGGAAAAACTCCCTAGAAAGGCCAAAACCTAGGAAGAAACCTAGAGAGGAACCAGGCTATGTGGGGTGGCCAGTCCTCTTCTGGCTGTGCCGGGTGGAGATTATAACAGAACATGGCCAAGATGTTCAAATGTTCATAAATGACCAGCATACTCTAGAGTCCTGATACAATTGTCCGTTGATATAAAGTTTATCCATCACCGTGGAGACTCATGGATTCGGGCAACGCTTTTCCTTCATGATGGGATATAGTTTATTTTCTCCTTTCATTGATCTCGGTGGGGAAGTGATCATTCATTCCAAAATCTCGCCATTTACTTTTGCTTAAAATGTTCAAAACATGCAATAATAGCCTGTGACCTATTCCCAGAGGCCTTACCCATTCTATGGACTCTGGAGAACGTGGCCTATTCCCAGAGGCCTTACCCATTCTATGGACTCTGGAGAACGTGGCCTATTCCCAGAGGCCTTACCCATTCTATGGACTCTGGAGAACGTGGCCTATTCCCAGAGGCCTTACCCATTCTATGGACTCTGGAGAACGTGGTCTATTCCCAGAGGCCTTGCCCATTCTATGGACTCTGGAGATGGTCTATTCCAGAGGCCTTGCCCATTCTATGGACTCTGGAGAACGTGGTCTACTCTTCTATGGACTCTGGAGAACGTGGTCTATTCCCAGAGGCCTTGCCCATTCTATGGACTCTGGAGAACGTGGTCTATTCCCAGAGGCCTTACCCATTCTATGGACTCTGGAGAACGTGGTCTATTCCCAGAGACCTTGCCCATTCTATGGACTCTGGAGAACGTGGTCTATTCCCAGAGGCCTTGCCCATTCTATGGACTCTGGAGAACGTGGTCTATTCCCAGAGGCCTTACCCATTCTATGGACTCTGGAGAACGTGGTCTATTCCCAGAGGCCTTGCCCATTCTATGGACTCTGGAGAACGTGGTCTATTCCCAGAGGCCTTACCCATCTATGGACTCTGGAGAACGTGGCCTATTCCCAGAGGCCTTACCCATTCTATGGACTCTGGAGAACGTGGCCTATTCCCAGAGGCCTTACCCATTCTATGGACTCTGGAGAACGTGGCCTATTCCCAGAGGCCTTACCCATTCTATGGACTCTGGAGAACGTGGTCTATTCCCAGAGGCCTTGCCCATTCTATGGACTCTGGAGAACGTGGTCTAAGAGACATTGCGCACGACATCAGTGGGCAGTTTCAGTTGAGTTGACGTAAAGTCTCGGGCAGTGTCCTCACAGCCTCCGCTGTTGTCATTCTCAGTGGGCAGTTTCAGTTGAGTTGACGTAAAGTCCCGGACAGTGTCCTCACAGCCTCCGCTGTTGTCATTCTCAGTGGGCAGTTTCAGTTGAGTTGATGTAAAGTCCCGGACAGTGTCCTCACAGCCTCCGCTGTTGTCATTCTCAGTGGGCAGTTTCAGTTGAGTTGACCCCGGACAGTGTCCTCACAGCCTCCGCTGTTGTCATTCTCAGTTTCAGTTGAGTTGATGTAAAGTCCCTGCCTCCGCTGTTGTCATTCTCAAGTTTCAGTTGAGTTGACGTAAAGTCTCGGGCAGTGTCCTCACAGCCTCCGCTGTTGTCATTCTCCAGTATCCCTGAAAAGATTAGATTGTCCCGCATTGATCGACGTTGTACATCAAGCAAGGTTTATTTGACGTTGTTTGTTCTCCCTTTGCACCACCTCCACCTTGCCAGGAATAGAGTCTACAGTACCTTTCAGTGCCGTGTTCTCTTTCCTTACGTCATCAATCTGACGTTGGCTGAATTCCAGACTGGCACGTAATGTATTGATGTCTTCTTGTAGAACAACCAAGATATCAAGTTTGGCAAGCATTTCATTGATGGATTTCAACAAGTCAACATCCATAAACCTCTACCCCCTCTCCACACGCGCCCTCTTGCTTGGAGTTGGTTTGATACCGCTTGGCCAACTTGGTTTTCGTTTGTTTCGTTGATTGGGTTGGTTGTCCTTAACAACGCTCGAATCCTCCGAAACCAGCGACATATTTCCTTGAGTATCTCTCGTTAATCACTTTGGGGCGGCAGTGTAGCCTAGTGGTTAGAGTGTTGGACTAGTAACCGGAAGGTTGCAAGTTCAAATCCCTGAGCTGACAAGGTACAAATCTGTTGTTCTGCCCCTGAACAGGCAGTTAACCCAGTGTTCCTAGGCTGTCATTGAAAATAAGAATTGGTTCTTAACTGACTTGCCTAGTTAAATAAAGGAAAAAATTTATGAATCGTTTGAGCTCTTTCTCAGCTCCCCCTCCTATTCATACCTATCATTCTCGCTTTGTACTAGCTCCATCTTTTATCTTCCTTCTAGCTAATGGGTTTATTCCAGTCCTTAGTAGTGTCGGGGTAAATCTGGCATGGCACCCCATTCTTTAGAATGCACATATTTTTTCCCAGAGCCAGTGGAGCACTGTAAAAGGAATAGGGTTGGATTTCAGATAGCCTCTCTCTCTAACAGTGTCGCAATGTCGCAGGGACGCAGAGACTTGGTCAGTCACACACTGATGACACATGGCCAAGCACGTAAGAGTCACTTCACCAGCAGTCACAGGGACACAAAATGGGTCTAGGAATGATAACAGCTGAAGAAAGTCACAGCACATTACAAAACTGGGACGGGGGACACAGTGAACTTGTCACACATTGATGACGCAGAGGTGGCCAGCCGGTCACGATGACACCAGTGGAATTGGAGGGGTAGCCAGGTGGAACAGACTGGCAGGCGAGCAGGGTTGTGCAACCCGACCCTACAGTAGATTCTGGTTCCAGCTCCTGCTCGCGAGGTCTAAATTCCAGCAGAAAGGTCACATTTGTTTGTCAAAAATAAAAATGCTTCCCACAACGAGGGGTTTCTTGGAATATGTCCCAACCAGCCTCCCACCCCCACCATGCTTCACCTAGGGTCATGTTCCCATTAGAATGTTAATGGTTTGAGCATAGGGGACACACTTAGTTGATGATGGCGCTTGCAAAGCCAGGATTATAGGTTCAAATCCCGGGTCCACCAATACGTCAAATGTATGACTGTAAGTCACTTTGGATAAAAAGATTCTGCTAAATGGCATTTATTATAAACTGTACCGTGGACTATATATTCCTATGCAAAATGAATTAATGCATAGTTAGTTAAACAAAACAAAATAACTACAGCTCGGTACACTCCCTTTAGCATATGCTGACACCATCACTGATTACCAGCGATTACAGATCATTTCATTGCAACATAAAGCACCCAGTAACGGAGTGAATGGCTCAGTAATGAGCTACCATAGGACAGTTATGCTTGTGCGTGCGTCCGTCAACATATTTTCCCGCTCTTGTGGTTGTGAGGCCGTGTGGCTCTCACCTCGTGGTAACACTCACCGATGAAGAGGATGGGGAAGGTAATGAAGAGCAGGAAGATGTGCGGCACCACGTTGAGCGCGTCCAGGAAGCAGCCGTTGTTGAGAACGCCGCTGTCCACGTTGTACGCCAACGAGTTGTTCTCGTTCCCACAGAACGCCAAGGACATGTTGGAACCGGGACTCTACGGGGGGGAAACTCACCACAGGAAAGGAAAAAAGGGGAAAAAGAGGAGGAGGAGGACAACAAGAAAAAAAGGAGAGAGAATCTCTCAGAGCATGTTGTTTCTTTTGTAGGACACTGATGTATTTCCAGCGGCAGGTCTCGATGAGTTAGAACGTGACCTCCGCTCTGGTAGTTCTTCTCTTTCACATCCTGGCTCCCAATACCAGATCCAGAGAAAAAGAAGGGAGAGGGAGAAGAAAGGAGAGAGAGGAGGAGGGTAATTACAGTCCAGTTAAAGGGAAAAAGCTGCACTCTTCGCGTTCCTGAGAAGCAGCATTGCCAGCGGAAAGCTCGCCGGTAACAAATTCCTGCATCCTGTTCCCCTGCTGTCTCCAAAAAACATCCTTGATACCCACGTCTGATTGCCAGGCCAGCTTTGTCTGTTCGCTCTCACGTGCAAAACGCTGCACAGCTCCTCTGGAACACACACCACAAAGACACAAAACACACACCGGCGCCTCACACACACACACACACACGAGAGCGGAGTCCTCCTGCGGTGCAACTGCTATTCCTATCTCTGTAAATGAGATTTCAGAGTCGACCTTGCAAGACGACAACTGAGGGTGAATGTGAGACAGTTTGTTCGTACAGAAGAGACGACCTGCTAGAGGTGGCATCGAGAGAGCGAGAGAGAGCGAAAGAGAGAGAGAAAGGTGAGGGGTGAACAAGACAGAGGAAAGAGAGAGGGGGTAATCAAAGAAGAGGAGGGGTGAACATGAATGAAAGACAGACAGACAGACAGACAGACAGACAGACAGACAGACAGACAGACAGACAGACAGACAGACAGACAGACAGACAGACAGACAGACAGACAGACAGACAGACAGACAGACAGACAGACAGACAGACAGACAGACAGACAGACAGACAGACAGACACAGACAGACAGACAGACAGACAGACAGACAGACAGACAGACAGACAGACAGACAGACAGACAGACAGACAGACAGACAGACAGACAGACAGACAGACAGACAGACAGACAGACAGACAGACAGACAGACAGAGACAGAGAGAGACAGAGACAGAGAGACAGAGAGAGGTGCCAATGCTGACATCCCAGAGGAGAGTTAGGCTACGTGAGAGGCATCTGGAAGCATGCTAAATCCAAACCCAATTATTTACAGGAATTACATAATGATATCCCTTCATTTGTTCATTGGCTTTCTACATATTCACCTGTGTTCAAGCACTCAGGGACAGAAAGAACAAAATGGTGACAAAATAACTAGATTGCCGTAGTGGCACAGACATCCAGTACCAGTCAAAAGTTTGGACACACCTACTCATTAAAGGTTTTTTCTTTACTATGAAATAACACATATGGAATCATGTAGCAACCAAAAAAGTGTTATACAAATTAAAATATATTTTATATTTGAGATTCTTCAAAGTAGCCACCCTTTGCTTTGATGACAACTTTGCCTTGTTAAAAGTTAATTTGAGATTTTTGGTTCCAACCGCCGTGTCTTTGTGAGACGCAGAGTAGGTGAACAGATGATCTACACATTTGTGATTCCCACCATGAAGCATGGAGGAGGAGGTGTGATGGTGCTTTGCTGGTGACACTCAATTATTTATTTAGAATTCAAGGCATACTTAACTAGCATGGCTACCACAGCATTCTGCAGTGAAACGCCATACCATCTGGTTTGTGCTTAGTGTTACTATCATTTGTTTTTCAACAGGACAATGACCCAACACACCTCCAGGCTGCGTAAGGGCTATTTTACCAAGGCGAGTGATGGAGTGCTGCATCAGTTGACCTGGCCTCCACAATCCCCCGACCTCAACCCAATTGAGATGGTTTAGGATGAATTGGACCGCAGAGTGAAGGAAAAGCAGCCAACAAGACTGTTGGAAAATTATTCCTCATGAAGCTGGTTGAAAGAATGCCAAAAGTGTGCAAATCTGTCATCAAGGCAAAGTGTGGCTACTTTGAAGAATTTTGATTTGTTGAACACTTTTTTGCTTACTACATTATTCCATATGTGTTGTTTAATAGTTTTGATGTCGTCACTATTATTCTACAATGTAGAAAATAGTAAAAAATAAAGAAAAACCCTTGAATGAGTAGGTGTCCAAACTTTTGACCGGCACTGTATATACTGCTGTAACGAGTACGCTAGGAGTCAGGAGTGAATTTAATAATAAATGAAACATGGAACAAAACAAGAAACACGAGTAGCGTACAGACATATAACACAGGAACAGAATCAATATCACCTCGGGGAAGAACCAAAGGGACCGACAGATATACTGTAGGGGAGGTAATCAGGAAGGTGATGAAGCACAGGTGCGCGTAACGATGGCGGCAGGTGTGCGTAATAATGAACCAAACTGGCGACAAACGAGCGCCAGAGAGGGGAAGTGAGAGGAGACGTGACAACTGTCTAAAACACAGGAACATAAAATGTGAATGGCATCCTAAAAAAAAAAGACTATTATATGTTACGCTGTTTTGTCAGGATTATACTCTATGGATCCCAATGACATTCTGCTCATTCACGCAGGTCATCAACCCAAGGTACAGAATGCACAGAGTAAATTCACACTTTTTTATAATTGATGTGTAGATCAAATACAGTAATCTGGGCGATGCCCAGCTCAGCTGTCAGGGGTGAGAGGTGACAACTGGGCCACGTTCAGTTGCAAAATGTTCCAAATAGAAATACCATGAATAGAGCCGACGTGATTCCTTATTCTACATGTCAGAGAGGCATGTTGGTTCCACATAGCATATTTCTAGCTGAATGATCAAAAACAGCACGCTCTACTGAACGCACCTCTGATGCTAGAGGGAGGCGCAGGGAGGGAGGGGAACAGAGTGAAGATGCACGGCTGGTCGTCGAGACACGATACCTGATACCTCCCTCGACACCCACGCAGTGTTCAGCAGGATGCAACTTTTTGGAACATGGAGATAGAAATATGCTATGTAGAACAAAACATGCCTTTCTGACGTAGAAGGAATCACATCAGCTCTATTCATGGAATTTCTATCTGCAACATTCTAGAACATTTTGGAACTGAACGTGGCCCCGGGGGAATGCAACATCTGTAACTCTGTACCCTCACTTCCTATCCTGCACCAAAATACCTCCCCACGTGGGAACGAAGAAGTTGGCATGAGGGAGATATCCAGTAGATTCCACAAACATCTCTAGGAAGAACTTTTAAATACATATACACTAAATGTAGATATTTTCTAGCTTTTCTATATACATGTGCAACAGACATGTTGAATTTGAGTGTTTTCTTTAGTCTCTCTGGAGTGTCACGTGGCCAGGGTTTTGCACTTTTCTGACTTTTCTATTCGTTACGTAGCAACAGGCAAGCTCAATCAAGCACTGATAAAGTATTTTAAATCATTTCAAGAGCATTTGAATCTAGGTCTGATGTGCAACAATCAACCATCTCCAACCTACTTGTGTTTTTTCTTTTTAAATTGCTCCTCTGTATTCACGTGTGTGGCCAGCTTTAGCTGGGTTAATCTGTCGTGTCCTCAATTTGAGATTACCACCGTCCATTGTGGGATTATTCCCCAGGGAGAGTTTAAAACGTCAACTGTCAGAATTAAAAGGGGAGGGGCAGAACAGATGCTTTAACAGCGGCTCAGAGGAACATTTTGATCCTCTCATGTTGGAATGTTCCAGAATGGAACTCACGTCGGAAGTCCTTGAAACCTTCAGTAAAATCACTGACCAGTGGCTACAGAGACCACTGACTGACTGACTTTCCTACCTTTCAGCTGCTCCAGTTGTACATAGGTATGTAATTGGTTTCAAATCTCTATTGGCAGCCTTTCAGGACCGGAAACTAAAGCGTTAAGACTAATGGCCATGTGGCCAAATAGACAGACAGACCTACTCACTGACAGACAACCGTCTCAGCTGTTCACAGTAGTCCACCGCTATGTATTTAGTGTATTCTCTGTGAACCTAAGAGGTATCTGAACATTCATCAGGACCTTTTGAAGAATATCTGACTCCAATGGGTGTATCCTGCCAATTCCAGAAGAGAGTAACCTAGGTTTAGCAGTTCTTTTTCTGGGTTACTGTGGTTCAACACAACATGAGATAAAAGTAGATTGCCTAACTGTGCAGCTAGGGGAGAGCTCTATAACTGGGAAACAACAGTTTGTTTCTGAGTCATTCTCTCACTTAAAATATTGAGATCTGGTGGATAATAGAGAGAGAGAGATCCAAATTGAGCAGCAGCTGCTGAAAAAAAATGTACTCTTACAAATATCGAAATGTACATGGTTTTAGAGTGAAGTACATTGGAAAAAGCAAACGGAAAACTGCAAGACTGAATGGGAGACAAAACAAGCAGCAAACGATGAAGATGAGCTTGTGTAAAAGTATATTTTATTTAAAATTGTGCAGTTATCTTCGCTAGCTGGATTGTTTAAGTTGTTAGGGACTCTCCTAAAAGAAGCTAGTTAACAAAACATAGCTAGTTAACAACAGAAAGACAAAAAGGACAAATGACAAAAGATATCAAAGTAAAACAGTTCTCTAAAGACACTAGGGACAACTGCATTGATACAAGGCAATGATTCTCAAAAGCCTGGAGGCTTGAATGTGTTTACTACCCTAAAAGTAGAAGCTGAACTCATCTCAGAAGCCGAGGAAAAAGTCAAGGAGGGAGATGGAGAAAAGCAGACCCCAACAGCCTCTGTGACCCGGCAAGAAGCTCTCTGTGTCCTTCTACCTACCTTACCTGCAGCAGACAGAGCCAAGGACATGCCTACAACACCAAGAACACCTGCTATGCAACGTTTCCACTACACCCTCTCCCTAGTTGAAGCAGAGGTCATAGAGAGAACAAGCTTCAAGTGGAGGACACTGTCCAGAAACTAAAAGAAGAGATGAAACCGTTCAGGGAGGAGAGCAGAGCATCTTTTGCGAAATTAGAAAGCAGAAAGGACAAACTGAGTCAGACTAATGATGACCTCAGAGACCATCTGAGCACAACAAGAGAGGAGCTACAACAAAGAGAGAGGTACATTGACACCCTCAACCAGCAGCGAGTCATTATGTTCTCTGCATCTAGAGAACATGTCCACCAGCGTGGTACAACACAGGCACAACCTAAGACCAGCATAACCAGCATGGCCTCCACCACACAGCCCGATGACACTGCACCAGGTCAACCTACCGGCCTCCCAAGCTGCTCCAGCCAAGGTCAACATACCGGCCTCCCAGTCTGCTCCAGCCCAGGTCAGCCTACTAGTCTGTTCCAGCCTAGGTCAGCCTATCAGCCTCCCAGTCTGCTCCAGCACAGTCTGCTCCAGGCCAGGTCAACCTACCAGCCTCCCAGTCTGCTCCAGCCCAGGTCAGCCTCCCGTCTGCTCCAGCACAGTCTGCTCCAGCACAGTAATAATATATAACAGTCTGCTCCAGCACAGTCTGCTCCAGCCCAGGTCAACCTATCAGCCTCCCAGTTTGCTCCACCCATACAACTGCAGTAATTATCGATTCAAATGGGAGGTTCTTGGTCCAGGAATGATTACTCCCTTGACACCAGGTGTATAACTTCTGAATAAGACTGACATCCCCAACAAATTACCTTCATGCCAAAGGTGAAAATGTATCTGCGGCAGTGAGAAGAGTGGCAGAGCGTTCCCAACAATCAATATGTTGTGTCCACCCTCCTACCAAGAAAATACTTCCCGGGACAGTTGATGGACAAAATAAAGCCGATCACTGTGGACTGTGCCTCACTCATAATGGCTCACCATCCCACTCGGACATACGAACACTTACAATGCCTTTGGAAAGTATTCAGACCCCTTTACTTTTTCTCCATTTTTCTAAGTTACAGCCTTAAATCTACAAACAATACCACATAATGAAAAAACAGGTTTATACATTTTTGCTAACATACAGTGGTTCTTCCTTTAAAAGTTTTGAGCTTATGCCGCGACCGTTTGTGGTAGATGGTGGCAGATTGTGGTAAATTGCGTCATTCTGACAACAATGGCTGACACTTAAATAACGTGCCATAGAATTCTGTAGCATCCCACAAACTGCCTTGCAGTTCGCCTGGCTCCAGGTCATCTACAAGTGCATGCTAGGTAAAGCTCCGCCTTATCTCACTCAGTTCACTGGTCACAATGGCAACACCCATCCGTAGCACGCGCTCCAGCAGGTGTATCTCACTGATCATCCCTAAAGGCAACACCTCATTTGGCCGCCTTTCGTTCCAGTTCTCTGCTGCCTGTGACTGGAACGAATTGCAAAAAAAATAAATAAAAAAAAGAATTAAAAAAATTAAATAAAAATCGCTGAAGTTGGAGACTTTTATCTCCCTCACCAACTTCAAACATCTGCTATCTGAGCAGCTAACCGATCGCTGCAGCTGTACATAGTCTATTGGTAAATAGCCCACCCATTTTCACCTACCTCATCCCCATACTGTTTTTATTTATGTACTTTTCTGCTCTTTTGCAGACCAATATCTCTACCTGTACATGACCATCTGATCATTTATCACTCCAGTGTTAATCTGCAAAATTGTAATTATTCGCCTACCTCCTCATGCCTTTTGCACACAATGTATATAGACTCCCTTTTTTTCTACTGTGTTATTGACTTGTTAATTGTTTACTCCATGTGTAACTCTGTGTTGTCTGTTCACACTGCTATGCTTTATCTTGGCCAGGTCGCAGTTGTAAATGAGAACTTGTTCTCAACTAGCCTGGTTAAATAAAGGTGAAATAAAATTAAAATAAATTAAAAATTCACCTTTAAAGAAAGAACCACTGAGTGTTCAGATCCTTTACTCAGTACTTTGTTGAAGCACTGTTTTTGTATAATTTGATATACATAACATGCCTACCACTTTGAAAATGCAATTTTATTTATTTGTGAAACAAACAAGACAAACACAGAAAACTTGAGCATGCATAACTATTCACCTCCCCCACAAAGTCAATACTTTGTAGAGACACTTTTTGCAGCAATTACAGCTGCAAGTCACTGGGATTTTTGCTCATTCTTCAAGGCAAAACTGCTCCAGCTCCTTCAAGTTGGATGGGTTCCGCTGGTGTACGGCAATCTTAAAGTCATACCACAGATTCTCAATTGGATTGAGGTCTGGGCTTTGACTAGGCCATTCCAAAACATTTACATGTTTCCCCTTAAACCAATTGAGTGTTGCTTAAGCAGTATGTTTAGGGTCATTGTCCTGCTGGAAGGTGAACCTCTGTCCCAGTCTCAAATCTCTGAAACAGGTTTGCCTCAATAATATCCCTGTATTTAGCGCAATCCATCATTCCTTCAATTCTGAACAGTTTCCCTGCTGATAAAAAACATCACCCCAGCTTGATGCTGCCACCACCATGCTTCATTGTGGGGGTGGTGTTCTCTGGGTGATGGGAGGTGTTGGATTTGCGCCAGACATAGCGTTTTCTTTGATGGCCAAAAAGGTCAATTTTAGTCTCATCTGACCAGACCACCTTCTTCCATATGTTTGGGGAGTCTCCCACATGCCTTTTGGCAAACACCAAATGTGATTGCTTATTTTTTTCTTTAAACAAAGTTTTTTTCTGGCCACTCTTCTGTAAAGCCCAGCTCTGTGGAGTGTACGGCTTAAAGTGGTCCTATGGACAGATACTCCAATCTCAGCTGTGGAGCTTTGCAGCTCCTTCAGGGTTATCTTTGTTCTCTTTGTTGCCTCTCTGATTAATGCCCTCCTTGCCTGGTCTGGGTTTTGGTGGGCGGCCCTCTCTTGGCAGGTTTGTTATGATGCCATATTTTTTTCTATTTTTTAATCATGGATTTAATGGTGCTCCGTGGGATGTTCAAGGTTTCGGATATTTTTTTATTACCCAACCCTGATCTGTTTGGAGAGCTCCTTGGTCTTCATGGTGCCGCTTGCTTGTTGGTGCCCCTTGCAGACTCTGGGGCCTTTCAGAATAGGTGTGTGTGTGTGTATATATATATATACATATACATATACACACACACACACACACCTATTCTGAAAGGCCCCAGAGTCTGCAACACCACTAAGCAAGGGGCACCAACAAGCAAGCGGCATATATATATAGACCCTTTGCTGTTGTTCTGGGATTGTACTTTTCGCACCAAAGTATGTTCATCTCTAGGAGACAGAACGTGTCTTCGTCCTGAGCAGTATGACGGCTGCATGGTCCGATGGTGTTTATACTTGCGTACTATTGTTTGTACAGCTGAACATGGTACCATCAGGCGTTTTGAAATTGCACTCAAGGATGAACCAGACTTGTGGTCTTGGCTGATTTCTTTTGATTTTCCCATGATGTCAAGCAGAGGCATTGAGTTTGAAGGTAGGCATTGAAATACATCCACAAGTACACGTCCAATTGACTCAAAGGATGTCAATTAGCCTATCAGAAGCTTCTAAAGCCGTGACATACATTTCTGGAATTTTCCAAGCTGTTTAAAGGCCCAGTCAACTTAGTGTATGTAAACTTCTGACCCACTGGAATTGTGATACAGTGAATTAGAAGTGAAATAATTGGTCTGTAAACAATTGTTGGAAAAATGACTTGTGTGATGCACAAAGTAGATGTCCTAACCGACTTGCCAAAACTATAGTTTGTTAACAAGACATTTGTGGAGTGGTTGAAAAACAAGTTTTAATGACTCCAACGTAAGTGTATGTAAACCTCCGACTTCAACTGTATCTACATTGGGAAACTTTAATATGGCAGTGATTGCCAGCAGAGCATTGTACGCAATAAAAACAACATTATTCAAAATCAACATCCCAATTAGATGTTGGACCAAAATATTTGATAACGTAATCCTACCAATAGCTCTTTACGGAAGATAGGTTAGGGGACTTTAAAATGTGGGACAAACATCCAATTGAAGCCCTAAAGTCCATAGAAATGCACAAACTAATAATGCATGTACTGCAGAATTTGACCACTTTCCAGTGGTAATGAAAAAACAAGAAATATTATTACAATTTTGGCTAAACCTAAATTCAAGTCCAAATTCAAGTTTCCAATTGAAAACACTTCAAACCCAAGAGCTGAGCCCAGAAACGAGCCCTCTCAGTCAGCTGGTGTTGAACCTAACCATCCAACCTGACACGAGCACTGCTTCAAAAGAAAGAATTCACATAAACAATATCATGAACCAATCAAAAGGACTCATATTTACAACATTGGAAAAACGAAACAAAATCCCAAAACCGACCAGATTGCTATCTGCCCCTAAACAGATAATACGAACATGCTGATTATCTCTACTCTGTCAGAGATACGAAGCACAGACAGATCCTTACCAAGTACAGGCTGAGTGACCACCAATTGGCAATAAAAACCGGCAGACATAAAAAGACATGGTTCCCCAAAGAGGAGCGTGTATGTGGTCACTGCACCACAGGGGAGGTAGAAACAGAGATGCACTTTCTCCTTCACCGTGAGAAATATATCTCACCAAGAGATTCATTATTCACAGAAATTACTATATTTATTCCTAATTTAAATGTATTAAACCCAGAGGAAAAACCATAAATACTAATGGGCGAAGGAGCAAGGGCTCCTCTTGCAGCCAAATATGTACAGCACCAGTCAAAGGTTTGGACACACCTACTCATTCAAGGGTTTTCTTTCTTTCTTTTTTTTACTATTTTCTACATTGTAGAATAATAATGAAGACATCAAAACTAATGAAACAACACATATGGAATCATGTAGTAACCAACAAAAAAAAAAGTATTTCAGATTCTTCAAAGTAGCCACCCCTTGCCTTGATGACAGCTTGTATTGGCTTTGGCAATATTGACGCAATGTTTTTCATGCCAATAAAGCAGCTGGAATTTGAGAGAGAAAGACAGAGAAGATTAGAGGCAAAGGCATGTAAAGTGTGTGTGTCGGTAGTACTCTGAATGATGTAGTGATGGTCATACATAATTTAGTGACAGAGAGAGGTCTCTCTCCATGGAAAGCAATAACATATAACACATGTGAAGGACACATCAAACAAACCATCTTGACACCGAGCACCGAGCACAGTCCAGCGAGATATAGGCCAGGTATATATATGACTCAATTGGAGTTGACTACATGGCCAAACACTATGCCACGCCCACTCACCGACCCTTCACTGAATGCGAACACATTCGGGCCGTCTGATTAGTCCAAAACCCGATGGGTTTGGCCAGAGCATATGCACACACATGCACTCATCATTTGCTGCTTCAACTCTGTTCTTTATTTTACTCCTATTATTATTATTATTATTATTATTATTATTATTAGGGATGCGCAATATATCGGTGAACATATCAGAATCGGCCGACATTAGCTAAAAATGCCAACATCAGTATAGGCCGATGTCTAGTTTAACCTCCAGTTTAATTTAGTCAAATTCTAGTCTAATTAGACGTGCATACCTATATAACGTAGGTAGGTACATGACATAATGACGGCACGTAAAATTTTGCACTATACGTGCTACTGTCACGACTTCCGCCGAAGTCGGTCCCTCTCCTTGTTCGGGCGGCGTTCGGCGGTCGACGTCACCGGCCATCTAGCCATCGCTGATCCACTTTTCATTTTCAAATTTACTTGTGTGTTACTCATCTCTGCTGTCCTGCGCCTGACTCCTCTGCACCAGCTTACACCCAGACCACTACACATTGCTAGCTACTGTACTTTATTTACCACAGCCTGCCAAGTCAGCTAGCCAGCGACAGTAGCTGCTTTTGATGTGTATTATTGTTTGAAATACATTTATCATTATCATTTAAAATAGATTTTAAAAATATGTACAAAAATAAAAGCTTGCACTTCAATGACATCCCTCAGATTTCCTTTGATCTTTCCAACCAGGCGCAGTACTACAAAGGCACCACTGATTTCGACAAGAGGAGCAGCAGAGATATTCACAATTATATTAGATAACTGGACAGATTTAGCTATGTACAACCATTTTTCAACAACCATTTCCCATCCAGCTAGTTGGTCAGCTGGTTGCTAGCTATACATATAGTTTAGTGGAGGCTGCTGAGGGGATGATGGCTCACAATGTCTGGAATGGAGTAAATGGAATGGTATCAAACATGTGGTTTCCATTTAGTTGATACCATTTCATTAACTCCATTCCAGCCATTATTATGAACCATCTTCCCCTCAGCAGCCTCAACTGATATAGTCATGTCTGTCATATTGCGGTATCTAGCTATAAGCTAAACCTGATCAATCAAAGGGTTAGGTGTAAGCAATTATGGTAATTACAAATCCCTTTAACTTGGTGTCTTCCCTTAACAGACACTGAGAAAGAAAGGATGAAAGTGAGAGAGAGAGGTGGGAAGAAAGTGGAAGACAGACAGAGAGAGATGGAGAGAAAGAAACAGAGAAAGACAGCAGTGCAAATGTACTTAGACTAGAGTATTTCAACAACTCTTCTCTTCCAACTTGTTAGGAAACCATATGTACCTACGGGGGAAGGATGGCCAGCCACACAGGAGGGTGATTTTTACTGAGGAGGAGGAGGATGCCGTGCTGACCGAGATGCATGCTGGCCATTTCGGAGTGAAGCGCATGGTTGCCAAAATCAACCTACGCTTCTTCTGACGGGGAATTGTCAAGGAGATGGACAGCTGGGCAAGTGAAATAACCTTTTGTTATTCAATCATATTCTGTTATATCTGAAGTTATTATGATTTCAATGAATGTCATATCAGAGAGCACACAATTTTTCAATTTGTCACTTTTTGCTTAAAGATCAGTTCCCGGTCTAGCCTGCCAGAAGTTTGATAGGTTGAAGACCTTGGCGCCCGGAGTTGAAGCCCATCAAAGTTGTTTCACCATGGCACATGATCAGTAAGTGTCACACTGGGGCGGCAGGGTAGCCTAGTGGTTAGAATGTTGGACTAGTAACCGGAAGGTTGCAAGTTCACCCCCCAAGCTGACAAGGTACAAATCTGTCGTTCTGCCCCTGAACAGGCAGTTAACCCACTGTTCCTAGGCTGTCATTGAAAGTAAGAATTTGTTCTTAACTGACTTGCCTAGTTAAATAAAAAAGTCAAATTTTGTCCTGATAATTTGTTTTATACTGGTTGCTTTATTTGACCACAGCAGAGTTCCATATTGTAGAATTGTGTGTGTCAGTATCCTTACAAATGTGAAAATCTGCATACTGTGTGACACAGATACGGGTAAGAATAAAGTCATCATCTAAAGTGTTAGAGAGATGTCAGGGGTGGATGTCATCGGACCCCATCGGTGTCTGACTACGACCGATCACTTTGCCAAGCGGGTGGAGACAATACCCATTAAGGTCAGTAAATGAAGAGTACATGCTTAACTCTACATTCCCATTCTGTAACCCATTCAAATGGATCCTTGGAAACAAAAATAGATTTTCATTTTGGATGATACCCATCAAGGACGAGACTGGCGAGGCCACCTCCAAGGCGATAATGACACCCACGGTTCTCCCGAGGTCATCTTTGAGTGACTGATGTCATGAACACTGGAACAAGGTACGGATGTTAAGTTATATTCTGTCACCAATGGTTTGTTTCATTTTTTTTTTTTTACAATTTGTTTTTGTTTTTCACCATGGTACATAAAATGGGACATATTTCAATATCCTACATTGTCAATAGATATCGTTTTCCAACCCCCTCCTCAAGGTTTGGTGAATGGACCAACCAGACCCTCATCCAGACCCTATAACGTACTTTGGGACCACTGAAACACCACCTGATGTGGTGAAAGTTGTCGAACCAGATCAGAATGTCTTTGAGGACCACCTTCAGGCACGGCTTTGACCAGGTAAAAATTATTGTCCTCTGTTCATTTATTTTCTGGCCCTCCAAGAGATATGTAAGAAATGTATTTGTAATATGAAATATAAATTGTATTTATTCCTGTTATTTAATCAAGATGAGACTGAACATCGACAAAGCGCAGGAGAAACAGAAGGACAGCTACCGGAGCAGAATCAAGAAGGGGACCAAGTGCAACCACATCCGGCCGAATAACTTGTTTTGGAAGGATGAAAGGAAGGAGAGACCTGGGAAACCTCACTGCTCTTTTGCTTCTAGCTGGGGTCACCATCTGTTAAGGTGAATATATATTTTTTTATCTCATAACTTTGCATTTGCACACAGAATAACCTGAAGCTAGTTTTAGTTTCCCTAACACTGATATTTTTCTTCATAGGGCTACCTCGATGGAAGCTAACAATCTTCTCCAGTTGGAGCAGTTGGACAGTCGACCACTGAAAGCACTGACACCCTACACTTCGGTGAAGTCCAACGGACAAAGTATGTTAAGCTTTGGTTGACATTTGAGGAAGCAAAAAATGGCAGTTAGGCTGAGCTTATAAAAATGTACCTCTTCAATTTACCTCTCTAAATGACTTTAGGACCATCGACTGTCCAAGCCCCCAGGAGGTATCCCATCCACCAGAACCAGTGAGTTCGGATCAGTCTGATTCGCAGCGCTCTTAGTCAGGGGAGGTCCAGCTTGAGGTAGGCTATACCTTCCAAAAGTACATATCTCCCATTTATAACACTGTCCTAATCCATCACATTTTCTCACAATAAAGTGTAAACTGTGTGTTTGCTTGTTTACGTCCCTGTCTCCTATCCTGTTCCCTTTAACTCTGCTCTTGTTCTCCAGGAGCTATGGGTTCTGCCCAACACCCAGACGTGGATCCACCTGATGTCCTACATTACCAACTACCCTCCCAACTTTTCCTTATTGCATATACTGTTATTGTTATTGTCATTATCTGCTAAGAAGGTTTTCTATCATACTGGGCACATAATGTGAGATACACAGACTAACTAAAACACTAGCACTGCAAACACTCAGAAGAGAGCAGCAGTGCCTGGACTTTGCAGTCTCCCTCTTCAAGTCCCCCTTCTAAGACTGGCTGCCTGTTGAGAACAAGTGACAGGCAGAACCTCCCACCCACACAGCAACCACACACCATAATTCAGTATTTTAGTCTGATTGTTTATTTTTGTACACTCATATGGCAATCTGTGAAAATAAATTAATGACAGAACTGTACCATAAAATATCACACTTTTTGCCCACTAGGACACGGGGGAACACAAGGACACAGGGGAACATTATTTGGCATGACAGCCCAGATGTATTTTTTTTGTTACCCAAGCTACAGATGGCTACTAATACAGGACTCGTAAAGGCCCAGTGCACTACTTTTGTGATTTTTTTAAGGGGGTGCTACAGCACCCTCAGCACCCCTTGCTTCCTACGGTTATACAAGCAATCATTGTATACCCTATAGCTGTGCCCCGGTGATAAACTGTGTAGGCTATTGTACCACTTGGATTATAGGACCTGGCACAGGTCTCTAAGGTAACATGTGATGTGGGAGGATGAAGAGAGTAAGATGAAGTTGAGACAATGACCTCGGGTCATTTTTTTGCATTTGATTTTGCCAGAGGACTACCAAGGTGCTGAATGTAAAGGGATGCCTGGCTCTGGCTTAAATTTACTTACCGAGACATCAATAGGCCCATAGTTTTAACAAGATGGTCACGTTTTGTCCACTACTGTCTGACTAAAACAATACATAATCCACTGGGCAAAAACGCAATAAATCGACGTTATTTGTACGTCATTTCAACCAAAAATAATCTATGTGATAACGCTGAAGTAATGTGGAAAACTGATTGGATTTGGAGAAAAAAAGTCATCACCGTAAGGGAATTACATATTTTTTCCCGTAACTTTCAATTTAAATCCAATGACATGGTGACATTGTGACATTTCACGTTAGTTCACTACTCAACCAAATGTAAATCATAACTGGACATTGAACTGCTGACATATATGCCCAGTGGGAAACAACTGAATAATACACTTTTTGAAAGACAAAAAAAAATCGATGGTGAGTAATGTTCAGCGAAATATAAAAAACATACCTTTTCACTGGAGTTTTTATTTCGCCAATTGTGCGCACGGGATAACTGTTTCGACCAACTCATTCAACAACCAAACAGTAGCACCCACACATGCAAAACACTTACCAGTTTGTATCGTGAGATCATTACTTTCAAAGAGCGACGGTTGTGGACTCCAGTCCTCGAGTGCAACAAAAGGCCAACATAGACAGATAACAGGTTGGTTATTTTACAAGTGGACCACAAAAAAATCTCAGGGACTATGCATCCTCTCTCTTGTTCATCTTGTCTTGACTGAGCATCCAACCTACTAAAAAAATAAAAACACTCGGAAAGAAACAAACAATTAGTCACATCTGTTCTGGTTTTAAACGCAGCTAGAGTCCATCACGTCCGCAAACAAAGGGAACTTGGTTAAACCGACAGAAACGATTGATGGATGCCGTGACCGTATGGGCAAAGACAGTACACTATAAAGATAGGCAGAAACTGCTTTTCTCCAATAGAAATTCCCGATCACGCTTGTAGGCGACGTTGGCTAATTAAGCACATGCGCAGAAAACGTCGCGCGATTTGCGCATGTGCAGGTCGTCAAATGAATGGCACTTCTTCGATATAACGTTGTTTTTGACGAAAATGAAAACGTGTCAGTTTGTTACTTTTACGAGGTTGGAGTAATAACATGTTAACATACTTAAGGCATTGGCTCGAATCTAGGTTGTGGCTTTTCGATTTCGAGAAAATGAACAACTAGGGAAGAATGTTTCACTTTTCTTATTGACTTCTCTTAACCGCAAACCCAAGCCTGGTCTGCTTCGCAAGCGTTCACGCAAGTCTGTCGATGTTGAGCCTCTGGGTTTAGAAACTCTGTGATTTGGGAGTCTGACTCTTCTTTTACCAGGATCTGGCCAGTGGCCACATTCCTGAAACTGTGTACAGAGGAAGCAGCGCGAAACACAATTTCAAGGCTACCTTCTGCTTTAGCATGAGCCGTCGACTAATGTACAACAACCGGTAGATCTGATGCAGACACACAAGATGCTCTGTAGTTACGTAGTTTATGCCAGCCCACCACATTTTAGAATAATCTGAACGTCATTGCCTGAACGTTGCTATTACATCATCGCTTGGTGAGCAAGCCTGCAATCCAACATGAACTACTTAATTTGCAGACGCAATTAACTGTAGAAGCGAATTCATATAGGCTACAATAATCATGATGAATATTTTATTAATGAAAATCAGTGGATGATTGAACATTTACTCATACAATATTTTAACTAAACTACACAGGCTGAATAGACCGATTGAATTAGGTTTAGGCAAGGGTCTGCGTGCTCCCGCATTGTAAATGGCACAAGACAAGTGTTCAATTAATCCATTGAAAGAGACCGTAACAATTAGTCCGACTGTGATTCAATAATGTCAGGAAATCCACTTTAGACGAGAAGACCCTCGCCACGGAACTAGGTCGACCCCGCCTACCACAGGCTTCCCAGACCGACAAGCGATGGGCAGAGCGGGGTTTGTGTAGACTTTAGCTCAGTGGGTTCACCTGGACGTGTCCAGTACAAAAAAACGTTTGGAACGTTGCAGATAGAAATGCCATGAATAGAACTGACATGATTCCTTAAAATCAGATAAGCATGTTTGTTCTACATAATCAGTGGCGATTTTAGCATGTACATCTTGGTGGGGCAAATTAATTTGTTTTTGATGCATGGCAGCAAAGTCACTACACAACAGAATTCTTACATTCGGCGGAACCAAATGTAAGTTGTTATTACCTCATAACGAGTCAAGCAAAAAAAATACAATTGAGAGGAATATGTTAGTTAATGTAAAGACAAACGTTTGTGCATATTTTTTTGTCATAAAGTTAATTTACGAAAATCGCTATTTAGCAAGTTATCTGACTAGCCAGCTTGCTAGTGTTAGGAGATTTATTTTGTAATTTGTGTTGTTTAATGTTTTAGGGACTCCTCAGAAAACCAAGCTGTCTTCTTGTGAAACAGTGGACGTAAATAATCTAGCTAGCTAAAGCATTTACTGCAAATTGGATGTACAATTGTATAAGCTTTC